>NC_057794.1:185553708-185683203 GCF_018294505.1 Triticum aestivum
GGGGACAAGAAGAGGAAGAAGCCACGGCGCCATCAATGCTCGGTCGGCCAGAGTGCGCCCGTGGGCGAGCGTTAGTGAGCGTCGGTGGGGGGTTTTATGGAGGGGGAAAGAGGTCCAGGAGGACGGCGACGACGCGGTAAAACAGTTGGACATGCTCGTGCGCGCTGAGATGCCGAGCAGAGGAGGGGCCCGAGCAAGAAGCCATTCTGGATGCGCGCACTGCATGCCAAGTGGGTGGTCAACACACAGACTGGTGAGGAGAAGATGCCAAGGGTGGGAAAACATTGTCTAGGGCGTAGTCCATCCAGGGGAGGTTGCAACCGTGGTGGTAGATTTATTAAAAGAGATCTGGTTAAACGGTGAGAACCCTCTGAGGTTAACTACAGTAAACTTGGGTGAGCACTAATGATCAACAGGGAGGGTTTTGGATCCAATGGAGTTGTCTACGAGGTTGAGGAAAAGAAGGACTTTCATCTTGGTAACTTGGAGAAGAATTGGATCAAGATAAATCATAGTTGCTTTGCAACTGACCAAAATGGTTCAGAAGTGAGATTTGGATGATGCACTCAAATGGTGTGGCCACTTGAGCTCAAGTTTGGCAAGGCTTCATGATTTGATCATACAAAGATCCTGTATTAGTTTCATACCAATTGGATTCACCAAAATGGTACTTGCTTCACAAACATCCATGCTGAGCAGAAACTTGCAAAATTTCTAGAGGAAAAATGGCTTGATGAAACATGCCCAAAATGGGTTGAGGTAGGATATATGGATAATAGAAGGCCTATTATTGAAAAATTGACAGCCATAATTGAGCAAGATAAAATATACTTGCTTCACAAACTGAAATTTTGGGCAGAATCAAATAATTGAAAGTGAGCTCTCATGGAGGCATGACATGAGCTCTACTTTGGTGGAGGGCTATGATATGATGATATGAGGGACCATGCAAAATGACAACTCATTTGGATATGCCTAGCTTGTACTTCCTTCACAACCACTTCCCTCAGACAAGAACTTTGGAAAATCATAATTAAATAATTACTAGGTAAATGAGGTTTCATTTTGGCATTTGGCAATGATATGGACACAAAAAGGTGTCCAAGGAGTTTGAGGTCAATTGGGAAAAGATAAATGTCACTTGCTTCACATTGTGCCATTTAGGGCAGAATAGGAACTAAATTAATTGAGCAAGATGATAAACATGACAAATGAAATATTTTGCCATATTTGAGAAAGATATAACCCAAACAATTTATGAGAATTATTTGGGAATTTTAGGAGTGATGGAAATAAAGGTTGCTTCACAACCTAGGGCAGATAGGGTTATTCCTTTAATAGAAAAATGAATATTCCTGAGAAAAAGAATTTAGGGTTTGGTCAAGCAGTGAAGTGACAAGATCTTGGCAGGGTTTTGAGAATGATGAGCCACTTGGGAAGAAAAAAGAGGATGATTTCCCAGGTAACAAGGCCACAGAACCACTCCAAAAAGAAAAAAACAGAGCAAAAACCAATAAATCAATAAGAAAAAGAAAAGGGCCAAAATCCAGGTTGTTACAGTGGGGCCCGCCCTGCTAATTAACCTAGGTTAATACTAAGTATGTTTAGTTTGTTTAGTTAATCACTAACATGCGGGACCCACTGGTCAGTTTAACCTGGACATCGCCGTTGACCCGTTGACGTCATGCTGACGCAGTTAATACTTTCTAGAATTAGTTTAATTTTTGAAATAACCAAAAATTCTAGAATAAAACATGAACTTCAAAAAATCATAGAAATTAATCTATAGCACAGAATGAAAAGAGTTATATATGAAAAATGATCAGAAAAATCCGGTCTATCCATCTGTACTGGTTTCATGCATGATTAAACAACTTAACCTTTCTTTTTAGATCAAAACATGTTAATGCAATATTTGAATCCATAATTTGAGTTTGAAGTTCAGCTTTTGGTTCAAAATAACTCAAACCACCCTGTTTGTAGTTGCATTAGCCAAACACAATAATTTGCCATGTCATATGCATGCATCATATTGTTGCATATTGCCATGTATTGATAGTGTTAACGGTGTGTTCTCAGCGGTAGGTTCTTCTCCCGAGGATATTCACGGGTATCTAGCTGAAGGACAGTACCCCTCAACCACTTTGTCAGGCAAGCAACCCCATTGATCATTTCAATACAGTCCCATCTTCTCGCTCCTTCTCTGATTTACTGCATTATGACAACAATGTTTCAAACTGCTGTGTGCTGCGGTAGTTGAACCCATTTCCTCTACATGACCTGTCATTGCCATAGTAAATAGATGAAACCCACTAGCATGTGTAGGAGTTGATTGAGCCATGTTTGTGTTTCCTACCATGCTATGCCTGCTATGCTTAGAGTCGTGTCTTGTTTGGTTCATCTGGGTGATGGGCTAGAGTGAAATGGTTGTGTCAGTGATTAGAGTGAAGTGTTGAAAATGTTTTGGTAAAGGTACCGATGAGAGGCCATGTAGGAGTACATGGTGGGTTGTTTCATTGGAACAGTCCCTAAGAACTGAGATTTGTATGTGTGATTTAAGATCAGCTACTACCACGTGTTGGGCCCGAAACCAATGGACCCTCTCAACTTATTAACTGCCCATATCCTCTGTCCAGGAGTTGCAAGTAGTTCTGGTGTTTCGAGTATACTGGAGGCCGTGCGCAGCGCTGACCCTAGGGGTGGGCTGTGATGCGGTAGGTACGTGGCCCGGTGTACCGAGATGCCCGTTTGGTGCCTCGGGAATGCTGTACACATCGTTTGGAGCCGTTGAGGACACACCGGCCGGATTTCCTTGCGGGTGGAACCCGGATAGGCGATAAACCTGGACTACGGACTTGTGTGGTTAGTCAGGTCGTGGCCGACACCCTCGCCGGGCTTTCGCTTGAAGGTTGCCGAGTACACGTCCTGTAAGCGGCGATAAGTGGTGGAAGTGTGTGTGAAGAAGTACACCCCTGCAGGGTTAACATCATCTATTTGAATAGCCGCGTCCACGGTAAAGGACTACTTGTTTGCTTATAAAATTCATAGACAAGTTAATGGATACTCCTAAAATCCTCAAGACAAGCGTGAGTGCTATGGATAGCCTTCTCATATGGAGATGGGAATGAATACATAGTAGTGTATTGATGTGGTGATTAGTGGACTCGTGTGTGCAAAATCATTTACAAGATACTGTCAATCGTAGGGTAGAATAGCCAAGAGTCAAAGCAGGCTTGCTGCAATAAACTCCAATACCCTTGTTGATAATGTTGCATGTATGTAGGATCTGATGTAAGTCTTCCTGAGTACCTTAGTACTCATGTTTGCTGAATACACTATTGCAGAGGAGAACACTGCCCCGTTTGATGGGTTTTTTGTAGATCTCGACGTTGATGAGTAACTTGCCACCCAGGTGGTGACCCCGAGCTTGTGAATGACCTTTGTAGATAGACAGGCTTCGTCAATCCTTCTTTATTTCTAGTTATCTATACTCAGACAAGTTTGCTTGCACATGTGCTTGTATGTTTGTATGACTTGAGTGTCGGGTCATGTGACCCCTACCTGTATGGATATGTTATGTATGGCTCTACGGAGCCTTTTAAATAAAGTACTTTGAGTTGTAGTGTTTTGTTGTGATGCCATGTTGTATTTGCACATATCGAGCATATTGTGTTTTTGATTTGAAATGCTTGGTATGTGTGGGATCCGACAACCTAGTTGTTTATTATTGGTAGCCTCTCTTACCGGGAAATGTCTCCCAATGCTTCCACTTAGCCATGGTAGCTTGCTACTGCTCCGGAACACTTAGGCTGGTCGGCATGTGTCCTTCTTCGTTCTTGTGTGTGTCCCTTCGGGGAAATGTCAAGCGTTGTTCATTTAAGTCCTTGTAGCTTGCTACGATTTGGGTTCATACGTTGATGACAGACACGTTCGTTGCTGGGTCATGTATGCCGGTCCCTGTAAGTCAGTGCCGCTTTGGATTCACAACTAGTCATGTTGGCCCGGGTTCTCTGTCATATGGATGCTAGCGACACTATCATATACGTGAGCCAAAAGGCGCAAATGGTCCCGGGCCAGGTAAGGTGGCACCCGTGGGGATACCGTTCATGTGGACGCAAAGTGATATGATGTGTTACATGCTAGGTCGGTGTGACTTAGGATCGGGGTCCTAACAACATTGGCATCAGAGCCGGTGATGAGGACATCAATACAATTGTTACACCCACAGCCCCTGCTGCTATACATACTGGACCAATTACTAGAGCTCGTGCACGCCAACTAAATTACCAGGTACTTTCGTTTCTTGGTAATGATTCTAATGTTCATGAGAATATGATGCTGCCTAAATTGGATACATTTGTTTTGCTTACAAATGAAGGGCCTAGCTTGGAGAAGGATGAACATTGGAGCAAGAACAAGCATGGAGATGATGGCATGCGCAAGGGAAACAAGAACGGAGTTACAAGTGATGATTTCAGGACTTTGAAGCCACCATAATGGGTGCATGAAGCCTTGGACGAAATATACAAGATGCCACTTCATAAATTTCGTCCCGAGGCTATTTTAGGTGCTGCGTCACCTTATTATTGGGCCAGGCCCATATAATTTCGAAATACATAAGTATAGGCTATTTTTAGAGTCCGTATGTGTGGGGAAACAAGAGATAGGGTTGATTTCGGACCCCTCCACCAAGGGCCACGAAATTCCCCCCTCTTCCTCCATATATACAACCCTTAGGGCATCGTTTAGACTTTGGGTTTATTTTAGATTAAAAGTTTGCCATAGCTGCAACTTCGCGTACTTCGTTTGTGTTCAACGACCAGACAAAGGCGTCACAGAACCCCACCTTGATCAATAAAGCTTTCATCTTATATTCGCAATATCCAGATTGCAATCTTAGTTTCTTGCTTGTTCTTCGTTTGCTCGCAGGAAACAGACCCTCGTGGTCAGGTTGATCGTGCTCCGGCGTGGTCAATAACCTCTCGGAGTTGGTTTAGCGATTGCTAAGGCGCGACGTCCTCGCACGTTCGTAGTCGGATCGTCAAAGTCGACTTCCACCAAAGCGATATCCATCATCTCATCGAAAGACGGGACACCTTTGCCTCTATCAAGTGGTATCAGATTTCCAGGTTGCTCGGTGAGATTTTACAGTTTTTCGTAGTTTAGATCGAGTCTGTCTTCATACCTATAGTCCACGAAAAAGCCACAAAAAAATTTAGGGTTAGTTCATCATATCCGAACCAATCTGAGCCTTTGCATAATCTTTTTAGGGTTTTGCTTTGTTGAATTTGCGGTTGCATCGTCGGTCTAGTTGCTGGTCTTAGAGTCTAGTCTTTTAGAGTTTCGAGTTCTGGTCATAAGTTGTCACGCCGCCGCCGCACCATCATCATCGCCCCTGCCATCTACCACCACCGCTCCGAATCCGTATCCATATACCACCACCAATCCGTGTCCATATACCACCACCGATCCATATCCATATACTACCACCGCTACCACCACCGCTGCCATATACCACCACCATATATCCACCACCAATCCGAGTTCATTGCTTATTAGGTTTGTTTTCGGGATCCATCTAGATTCCGATTCGTGTTTCCTTGCCGGAGTAGGTTTCGGAAAAAAAAAATTAGGTTTGTTCATTGCTTATCCGCCACCGCTTCGAATCCGTATCCATATACCACCACAGCTGTCATATACCACCACCGCTGCCATCTACCACCATATATCCACCACCAATCCGAGTTCTTGTCATATTAGGTTTGTTTTCGAGATCCATCTAGATTCCGATTCGTGTTTCCTTGCCGGAGTCGGGTAGCCACGCTCCGTTTAGGCCCAAAATTTTTCGAAAACGCATTTTTCGAAAAAATTTCTGGCTATCCTATTTTTAGGTGTTTCTGAGTGTTTTGAGACAGGTGCCATTATAGGAAGTTTTTTTGACCCTTTCCAGTTTTTGGGTCCGGGCAGTCGAAAAAAAAAATTCGAAAAAAAAATTTCGTGCCCATCCTGTCAGTTTGACCTAGGAAGAGTTTTGAGACACTCGCCATTATAGTGCTTTTTCGGAAAAAAAAAGCAGCGAAAAAAAAGAGCGCAAAAAAAAGAGCGCAAAAAAAAAGAGAGCGAAAAGAAAAATTTCAGAGTGTGCTTTTCCCTTGTTTACGTGCCGCGCCGTGATTTTGTTGGTGTTCTAGGCTCGCGTCTCTAGCACAGTCTAGCCTAGGACCAGCACAGTACCGTCGTTGAGCGTTTATTCAACTTTGCATCTCTGAATTGATTATTGCTGACCCTTTTTGCTAGCATACTATAAGCCTTCCCAGCTCCACATACATCTACGTCGTGTGTTTGACTCTCCCTGGTAATCGCTCTATCCAAGCTTTGAGAGTTTTTGACTACAACGGTTGCCGATCACCGCCTGCTGCTGGGTAAGAACTGGTAAGAATTTGAGATTTGCTTGACGGATTTGTGATACACCACCACCACTTCTTAGTAGTCTGTAGGATCATATTCTTGTGTGTTTCTATTGCTGCTAACCATGCCAGGATCACAAGCCGACGAGATTGACTGGGAGAACTTATCGAACAAGGAGCTTCATGATAAGTTTTAGCAAATGATGACTGAACAGGTACAAGATGTGCTGAACAATTTTGAAGAGGCCATGGAGAAGATCACTGGCCTTGAGAAGACGTTCGAAACAAAGCTCGATAACAGATTTAATGAACTGCTTGCGCGTCTTCCACCACCGGCTGCACCTGTCGCACCTCTGCAACAACAACAACTACGCCCCCTTCCGAATCAGTATGGACGAGCACAGCGTGTTCCTATTGTGCCAGGACAAAATTCTGGTGCCGCTGGTACTGCTGTTGGTGTTTCTTTGGCTCCTGCTACTGCTCCTGCTGGTACCCAGGAGGATGATCAGTATGCGGGCGATTATGAGGATGAGGTTGATCAAAATCAGATCTACGAGCAGCCACCAGCACCACCACCAGCAGGTCAACCTCAGGTATATATTCGTAATGGTAGGCCTGCACCACCACCTCAGGTACGAGATGATGTCCATATTCCTAAACTGAAATTGAATATTCCACCATTTGAGGGTAGATATGTTCCTGATATATATCTTACTTGGGAGTTAGAAACTGAACAACGATTTACATGTTTACAATATCCTGAGGAGAGACGAGTTGCTGCTGCCGTTTGTGCTTTCACTAGTTTTGCATGTGTATGGTGGTCTGAACATTGTAGATTATATCCTATTCCAACTACTTGGGCTGCTTTGAAAACTGCTATGCGTACGCGTTGGGTTCCACCATATTATCAATGTGAATTGCTTCAAAAATTGCAGCGTTTAAGACAAGGGAAAAATTCTGTAGAAGAATATTATCAGGAATTACAAACTGGCATGATTAGATGTGGTATTGTTGAGGAGAATGAAGCTATGCTTGCATGTTTTCTGGGTGGATTAAATAGAGAGATTCAGACCATTCTAGACTATAAGGAGTATACTAATATCACTCATTTATTCCATCTTGCTTGTAAAGCTGAACGTGAAGTGCAGGATCGACAAGCATTGGGGCGAACTAACTTTTCTGCAGGCCGACCTTCATCATGGACACCACGTGCATCTTCTACTTCAACTGCACCAGCACCTCCATCCGGTGCCACCTCCAGCCGTGATACAAGAAAACAGGCACAACCACCATTATCTGCCAAGAGCGCACCTGCGGGGCCTGCACAACGTTCTTCTTCTTCCATGGCATCAACAGGGCACACAAGTGATATTATTTGTCGTCGTTGTAAGGGAGGAGGTCATTATGCGAGAGAATGCAAATCTCCGCGTGTGATGATTGCTACCACGGATGGTGGATATGAGTCCGCTAGTGACTATGATGAGGAGACTTTGGCTCTTATTACACGTGAAGAACATGGTGGAGATGATTCTGATCATGAGACGCAATACATGGCTCCTGAAGACGCTGACAGGTATGAATGTTTAGTTGCTCAACGTGTTTTGAGTGTGCAGATCACACAAGCTGAGCAAAATCTGATGAGGACATCAATACAATTGTTACACCCACAGCCCCTGCTGCTATACATACTGGACCAATTACTAGAGCTCGTGCACGCCAACTAAATTACCAGGTACTTTCGTTTCTTGGTAATGATTCTAATGTTCATGAGAATATGATGCTGGCTAAATTGGATACATTTGTTTTGCTTACAAATGAAGGGCCTAGCTTGGAGAAGGATGAACATTGGAGCAAGAACAAGCATGGAGATGACGGCATGCGCAAGGGAAACAAGAACGGAGTTACAAGTGATGATTTCAGGACTTTGAAGCCACCATAATGGGTGCATGAAGCCTTGGACGAAATATACAAGATGCCACTTCATAAATTTCGTCCCGAGGCTATTTTAGGTGCTGCGTCACCTTATTATTGGGCCAGGCCCATGTAATTTCGAAATACATAAGTATAGGCTATTTTTAGAGTCCGTATGTGTGGGGAAACAAGAGATAGGGTTGATTTCGGACCCCTCCACCAAGGTCCACGAAATTCCCCCCTCTTCCTCCATATATACAGCCCTTAGGGCATCGTTTAGACTTTGGGTTTTGTTTAGATTAAAAGTTCACCATAGCTGCAACTTCACGTACTTCGTTTGTGTTCAACGACCAGACAAAGGCGTCACAGAACCCCACCTTGATCAATAAAGCTTTCATCTTATATTCGCAATATCCAGATTGCAATCTTAGTTTCTTGCTTGTTCTTCGTTTGCTCGCAGGAAACAGACCCTCGTGGTCAGGTTGATCGTGCTCCGGCGTGGTCAATAACCTCTCGGAGTTGGTTTAGCGATTGCTAAGGCGCGACGTCCTCGCACGTTCGTAGTCGGATCGTCAAAGTCGACTTCCACCAAAGCGATATCCATCATCTCATCGAAAGACGGGACACCTTTGCCTCTATCAAGTGGTATCAGATTTCCAGGTTGCTCGGTGAGATTTTACAGTTTTTCGTAGTTTAGATCGAGTCTGTCTTCATACCTATAGTCCACGAAAAAGCCACAAAAAAAATTAGGGTTAGTTCATCATATCCGAACCAATCTGAGCCTTTGCATAATCTTTTTAGGGTTTTGCTTTGTTGAATTTGCGGTTGCATCGTCGTTTCGAGTTGCTGGTCTTAGAGTCTAGTCTTTTAGAGTTTCGAGTTCTGGTCATAAGTTGTCACGCCGCCGCCGCACCATCATCATCGCCCCTGCCATCTACCACCACCGCTCCGAATCCGTATCCATATACCACCACCAATCCGTGTCCATATACCACCACCGATCCATATCCATATACTACCACCGCTACCACCACCGCTGCCATATACCACCACCATATATCCACCACCAATCCGATTTCCTTGCTTATTAGGTTTGTTTTCGAGATCCATCTAGTTTCCGATTCGTGTTTCCCTGCCGGAGTAGGTTTCGGGAAAAAAAAAGAGTCGGGTAGCCACGCTCCGTTTAGGCCCAAAATTTTTCGAAAACGCATATTTCGAAAAAAATTCTGGCTATCCTATTTTTAGGTGTTTCTGAGTGTTTTGAGACAGGTGCCATTATAGGAAGTTTTTTTTGACCCGTTTCCAGTTTTTGGGTCCGGGCAGTCGAAAAAAAAAATTGGTCAAAAAAATTTCGTGCCCATCCTGTCAGTTTGAGCTAGGAAGAGTTTTGAGACACTCGCCATTATAGTGATTTTTCGCAAAAAAAAACAGCGCAAAAAAAAGAGCGAAAAAAAAATTCAGAGTGTGCTTTTCCCTTGTTTACGTGCCGCGCCGTGATTTTGTTGGTGTTCTAGGCTCGCGTCTCTAGCACAGTCTAGCCTAGGACCAGCACAGTACCGTCGTTGAGCATTTATTCAACTTTGCATCTCTGAATTGATTATTGCTGACCCTTTTTGCTACCATACTATAAGCCTTCCCAGCTCCACATACATCTACGTCGTGTGTTTGACTCTCCCTGGTAATCGCTCTATCCAAGCTTTGAGAGTTTTTGACTACAACGGTTGCCGATCACCGCCTGCTGCTGGGTAAGAACTGGTAAGAATTTGAGATTTGCTTGACGGATTTGTGATACACCACCACCACTTCTTAGTAGTCTGTAGGATCATATTCTTGTGTGTTTCTATTGCTGCTAACCATGCCAGGATCACAAGCCGACGAGATTGACTGGGAGAACTTATCGAACAAGGAGCTTCATGATAAGTTTCAGCAAATGATGACTGAACAGGTACAAGATGTGCTGAACAATTTTGAAGAGGCCATGGAGAAGATCACTGGCCTTGAGAAGACGTTCAAAACAAAGCTCGATAACAGATTTAATGAACTGCTTGCGCGTCTTCCACCACCGGCTGCACCTGTCGCACCTCTGCAACAACAACAACTACTCCCCCTTCCGAATCAGTATGGACGAGCACAGCGTGTTCCTATTGAGCTAGGACAAAATTCTGGTGCCGCTGCTACTGCTGTTGGTGCTTCTTTGGCTCCTGCTACTGCTCCTGCTGGTACCCAGGAGGATGATGAGTATGCGGGCGATTATGAGGATGAGGTTGATCAAAATCAGATCTACGAGCAGCCACCAGCACCACCACCAGCAGGTCGACCTCAGGTATATATTCGTAATGGTAGGCCTGCACCACCACCTCAGGTACGCGATGATGTCCATATTCCTAAACTGAAATTGAATATTCCACCATTTGAGGGTAGATATGTTCCTGATATATATGTTACTTGGGAGTTAGAAACTGAACAACGATTTACATGTTTACAATATCCTGAGGAGAGACGAGTTGCTGCTGCTGTTTGTGCTTTCACTAGTTTTGCATGTGTATGGTGGTCTGAACATTGTAGATTATATCCTATTCCAACTACTTGGGCTGCTTTGAAAACTGCTATGCGTACGCGTTGGGTTCCACCATATTATCAACGTGAATTGCTTCAAAAATTGTAGCGTTTAAGACAAGGGAAAAATTTTGTAGAAGAATATTATCAGGAATTACAAACTGGCATGATTAGATGTGGTATTGTTGAGGAGAATGAAGCTATGCTTGCACGTTTCTGGGTGGATTAAATAGAGAGATTCAGACCATTCTAGACTATAAGGAGTATACTAATATCACTCGTTTATTCCATCTTGCTTGTAAAGCTGAACGTGAAGTGCAGGATCGACAAGCATTGGGGCGAACTAACTTTTCTGCAGGCCGACCTTCATCATGGACACCACGTGCATCTTCTACTTCAACTGCACCAGCACCTCCATCCGGTGCCACCTCCAGCCGTGATACAAGAAAACAGGCACAACCACCATTATCTGCCAAGAGCGCACCTGCGGGGCCTGCACAACATTCTTCTTCTTCCATGGCATCAACAGGGCACACAAGTGATATTATTTGTCGTCGTTGTAAGGGAGGAGGTCATTATGCGAGGGAATGCAAATCTCCGTGTGTGATGATTGCTACCGCGGATGGTGGATATGAGTCCGCTAGTGACTATGATGAGGAGACATTGGCTCTTATTACACGTGAAGAACATGGTGGAGATGATTCTGATCATGAGATGCAATACATGGCTCCTGAAGACGCTGACAGGTATGAATGTTTAGTTGCTCAACGTGTTTTGAGTGTGCAGGTCACACAAGCTGAGCAAAATCAGAGGCACAATTTGTTCCATACCAAGGGAGTTGTGAAGGAACGTTCTGTGCGCGTCATAATAGACGGAGGGAGCTGCAACAACTTGGCTAGCATGGAGATGGTGGAGAAGCTTTCTCTCACCACAAGACCACATCCACATCCTTACTACATCCAATGGTTCAACAACAGCGGCAAGGTTAAGGTAACACGTACTGTTCGTGTGCATTTTAGTATCTCTACATATGCTGATTATGTTGATTGTGATGTGGTACTGATGAGGACATCAATACAATTGTTACACCCACAGCCCCTGCTACTATACATACTGGACCAATTACTAGAGCTCGTGCACGCCAACTAAATTACCAGGTACTTTCGTTTCTTGGTAATGATTCTAATGTTCATGAGAATATGATGCTGCCTAAATTGGATACATTTGTTTTGTTTACAAATGAAGGGCCTAGCTTGGAGAAGGATGAACATTGGAGCAAGAACAAGCATGGAGATGATGGCATGCGCAAGGGGAACAAGAACGGAGTTACAAGTGATGATTTCAGGACTTTGAAGCCACCATAATGGGTGCATGAAGCCTTGGACGAAATATACAAGATGCCACTTCATAAATTTCGTCCCGAGGCTATTTTAGGTGCTGCGTCACCTTATTATTGGGCCAGGCCCATGTAATTTCGAAATACATAAGTATAGGCTATTTTTAGAGTCCGTATGTGTGGGGAAACAAGAGATAGGGTTGATTTCGGACCCCTCCACCAAGGGCCACGAAATTCCCCCCTCTTCCTCCATATATACAGCCCTTAGGGCATCGTTTAGACTTTGGGTTTTGTTTAGATTAAAGTTCGCCATAGCTGCAACTTCGCGTACTTCATTTGTGTTCAACGACCAGACAAAGGCGTCACAGAACCCCACCTTGATCAATAAAGCTTTCATCTTATATTCGCAATATCCAGATTGCAATCTTAGTTTCTTGCTTGTTCTTCGTTTGCTCGCAGGAAACAGACCCTCGTGGTCAGGTTGATCGTGCTCCGGCGTGGTCAATAACCTCTCGGAGTTGGTTTAGCGATTGCTAAGGCGCGACGTCCTCGCACGTTCGTAGTCGGATCGTCAAAGTCGACTTCCACCAAAGCGATATCCATCATCTCATCGAAAGACGGGACACCTTTGCCTCTATCAAGTGGTATCAGATTTCCAGGTTGCTCGGTGAGATTTTACAGTTTTTCGTAGTTTAGATCGAGTCTGTCTTCATACCTATAGTCCACGAAAAAGCCACAAAAAAAATTAGGGTTAGTTCATCATATCCGAACCAATCTGAGCCTTTGCATAATCTTTTTAGGGTTTTGCTTTGTTGAATTTGCGGTTGCATCGTCGTTTCGAGTTGCTGGTCTTAGAGTCTAGTCTTTTAGAGTTTCGAGTTCTGGTCATAAGTTGTCACGCCGCCGCCGCACCATCATCATCGCCCCTGCCATCTACCACCACCGCTCCGAATCCGTATCCATATACCACCACCAATCCGTGTCCATATACCACCACCGATCCATATCCATATACTACCACCGCTACCACCACCGCTGCCATATACCACCACCATATATCCACCACCAATCCGATTTCCTTGCTTATTAGGTTTGTTTTCGAGATCCATCTAGTTTCCGATTCGTGTTTCCCTGCCGGAGTAGGTTTCGGGAAAAAAAAAGAGTCGGGTAGCCACGCTCCGTTTAGGCCCAAAATTTTTCGAAAACGCATATTTCGAAAAAAATTCTGGCTATCCTATTTTTAGGTGTTTCTGAGTGTTTTGAGACAGGTGCCATTATAGGAAGTTTTTTTTGACCCGTTTCCAGTTTTTGGGTCCGGGCAGTCGAAAAAAAAAATTGGTCAAAAAAATTTCGTGCCCATCCTGTCAGTTTGAGCTAGGAAGAGTTTTGAGACACTCGCCATTATAGTGATTTTTCGCAAAAAAAAACAGCGCAAAAAAAAGAGCGAAAAAAAAATTCAGAGTGTGCTTTTCCCTTGTTTACGTGCCGCGCCGTGATTTTGTTGGTGTTCTAGGCTCGCGTCTCTAGCACAGTCTAGCCTAGGACCAGCACAGTACCGTCGTTGAGCATTTATTCAACTTTGCATCTCTGAATTGATTATTGCTGACCCTTTTTGCTACCATACTATAAGCCTTCCCAGCTCCACATACATCTACGTCGTGTGTTTGACTCTCCCTGGTAATCGCTCTATCCAAGCTTTGAGAGTTTTTGACTACAACGGTTGCCGATCACCGCCTGCTGCTGGGTAAGAACTGGTAAGAATTTGAGATTTGCTTGACGGATTTGTGATACACCACCACCACTTCTTAGTAGTCTGTAGGATCATATTCTTGTGTGTTTCTATTGCTGCTAACCATGCCAGGATCACAAGCCGACGAGATTGACTGGGAGAACTTATCGAACAAGGAGCTTCATGATAAGTTTCAGCAAATGATGACTGAACAGGTACAAGATGTGCTGAACAATTTTGAAGAGGCCATGGAGAAGATCACTGGCCTTGAGAAGACGTTCGAAACAAAGCTCGATAACAGATTTAATGAACTGCTTGCGCGTCTTCCACCACCGGCTGCACCTGTCGCACCTCTGCAACAACAACAACTACTCCCCCTTCCGAATCAGTATGGACGAGCACAGCGTGTTCCTATTGAGCTAGGACAAAATTCTGGTGCCGCTGCTACTGCTGTTGGTGCTTCTTTGGCTCCTGCTACTGCTCCTGCTGGTACCCAGGAGGATGATGAGTATGCGGGCGATTATGAGGATGAGGTTGATCAAAATCAGATCTACGAGCAGCCACCAGCACCACCACCAGCAGGTCGACCTCAGGTATATATTCGTAATGGTAGGCCTGCACCACCACCTCAGGTACGCGATGATGTCCATATTCCTAAACTGAAATTGAATATTCCACCATTTGAGGGTAGATATGTTCCTGATATATATGTTACTTGGGAGTTAGAAACTGAACAACGATTTACATGTTTACAATATCCTGAGGAGAGACGAGTTGCTGCTGCTGTTTGTGCTTTCACTAGTTTTGCATGTGTATGGTGGTCTGAACATTGTAGATTATATCCTATTCCAACTACTTGGGCTGCTTTGAAAACTGCTATGCGTACGCGTTGGGTTCCACCATATTATCAACGTGAATTGCTTCAAATATTGCAGCGTTTAAGACAAGGGAAAAATTCTGTAGAAGAATATTATCAGGAATTACAAACTGGCATGATTAGATGTGGTATTGTTGAGGAGAATGAAGCTATGCTTGCACGTTTTCTGGGTGGATTAAATAGAGAGATTCAGACCATTCTAGACTATAAGGAGTATACTAATATCACTCGTTTATTCCATCTTGCTTGTAAAGCTGAACGTGAAGTGCAGGATCGACAAGCATTGGGGCGAACTAACTTTTCTGCAGGCCGACCTTCATCATGGACACCACGTGCATCTTGTACTTCAACTGCACCAGCACCTCCATCCGGTGCCACCTCCAGCCGTGATACAAGAAAACAGGCACAACCACCATTATCTGCCAAGAGCGCACCTGCGGGGCCTGCACAACGTTCTTCTTCTTCCATGGCATCAACAGGGCACACAAGTGATATTATTTGTCGTCGTTGTAAGGGAGGAGGTCATTATGTGAGGGAATGCAAATCTCCGTGTGTGATGATTGCTACCGCGGATGGTGGATATGAGTCCGCTAGTGACTATGATGAGGAGACATTGGCTCTTATTACACGTGAAGAACATGGTGGAGATGATTCTGATCATGAGACGCAATACATGGCTCCTGAAGACGCTGACAGGTATGAATGTTTAGTTGCTCAACGTGTTTTGAGTGTGCAGGTCACACAAGCTGAGCAAAATCAGAGGCACAATTTGTTCCATACCAAGGGAGTTGTGAAGGAACGTTCTGTGCGCGTCATAATAGACGGAGGGAGCTGCAACAACTTGGCTAGCATGGAGATGGTGGAGAAGCTTTCTCTCACCACAAGACCACATCCACATCCTTACTACATCCAATGGTTCAACAACAGCGGCAAGGTTAAGGTAACACGTACTGTTCGTGTGCATTTTAGTATCTCTACATATGCTGATTATGTTGATTGTGATGTGGTACCTATGCAAGCATGTTCCTTATTACTTGGTAGACCATGGCAATTTGATAAAAATTCTGTACACCATGGTAGAAACAATCACTATACTCTTGTTCATAAGGATAAAAATATTACTTTGCTTCCTATGACTCCTGATTCCATTTTGAAAGATGATATTAATAGAGCTAATAAAGCAAAACAGGAGACGATTAAGAGTGAAAATCAGATTGTGGCAAAAGAATTTGAGCAACAAATGAAGCCTAATAATAAACCATCTAGTGTTGCTTCTGAAATTAAATTGAAAAGTGCATGTTTATTTGCCAGCAAATCTGATATTGATGAGCTAGATTTCAGCAAATCTGTTTGCTATGTTTTTGTGTGCAAAGAGGCATTATTTTCATTCGAGGACGTGCCTTCCTCTTTGCCTTCTGCTGTCACTAACATTTTGCAGGAGTTCGCTGACGTCTTTCCACAAGACGTGCCACCGGGATTACCGCCTATTCGAGGGATTGAGCATCAGATTGACTTAATTCCCGGTGCTTCACTGCCAAACCGTGCACCATACCGTACCAATCCAGAGGAGACGAAGGAGATTATGCGCCAAGTACAAGAGCTTCTCGACAAAGGTTATATACGCGAATCCCTTAGTCCTTGTGCTGTTCCTATTATTCTAGTGCCGAAAAAGGATGGTACATCACGTATGTGTGTTGATTGTAGAGGCATTAATAATATTACTATTCGTTATCGTCATCCTATTCCTAGGCTAGATGATATGCTTGATGAATTGAGTGGCTCTACAATATTCTCCAAAGTTGATTTGCGTAGTGGCTACCATCAATTTCGTATGAAATTGGGAGATGAATGGAAAACAGCATTTAAAACTAAGTTTGGATTATATGAGTGGTTAGTCATGCCTTTTGGGTTAACTAATGCACCTAGTACTTTCATGAGATTAATGAACGAAGTTTTACGTGCTTTCATTGGACGATTTGTGGTAGTTTACTTTGATGACATATTGATTTATAGCAGATCTTTGGAGGAACATTTGGAACATTTACGTGCTATTTTTATTGCTCTACGTGATGCACGTTTGTTTGGTAACCTTGGGAAGTGCACCTTTTGCACCGACCGAGTATCTTTTCTTGGCTATGTTGTTACTCCACAGGGAATTGAAGTTGATAAAGCCAAGATTGAAGCTATTGAGAGTTGGCCGCAGCCCAAAACGGTCACACAAGTGAGGAGTATTCTTGGCCTCACTGGATTCTATAGGCGTTTTGTGAGAGATTTCAGCACCATTGCTGCACCTCTCAATGAGCTTACAAAGAAAGATGTGCCTTTTCTTTGGGGTACCGCACAGGAAGAAGCCTTCACGGTATTGAAAGATAAGTTGACACATGCTCCTTTACTCCAACTTCGTGATTTTAATAAGACTTTTGAGCTTGAATGTGATGCTAGTGGAATTGGATTAGGAGGTGTGTTATTACAAGATGGCAAACCTGTTGCATACTTTTCTGAAAAATTGAGTGGGCCTAGTCTGAATTATTCTACTTATGATAAAGAATTATATGCTCTTGTTCGGACTTTAGAAACATGGCAACATTATTTATGGCCCAAAGAATTTGTTATACATTCTGATCATGAATCTTTGAAACATATTAAAAGTCAAGCTAAACTGAATCGTAGACATGCTAAATGGGTTGAATTCATTGAGACTTTCCCTTATGTCATTAAACACAAGAAGGGAAAAGCAAATGTTATTGCTGATGCATTGTCTCGTCGCTATACTATGCTTTCACAACTTGACTTCAAAATATTTGGTTTGGAGACCATCAAAGATCAATATGTGCATGATGCTGATTTTAAAGATGTAATGCAGAATTGTAAAGAAGGAAGAATGTGGAACAAGTTTGTTGTTAACGATGGATTTGTGTTTCGTGCTAACAAGCTATGCATTCCAGCTAGCTCCGTTCGTCTTTTGTTGTTGCAGGAGGCGCATGGAGGAGGATTAATGGGACACTTTGGCGTGAAGAAGACGGAGGACGTACTTGCTACACATTTTTTTTGGCCAAAGATGAGACGGGATGTTGAGCGTTTTATTGCTCGCTGCACTACATGTCAAAAAGCTAAGTCACGACTCAATCCTCATGGTTTATATATGCCTTTGCCTGTACCTAGTGTTCCTTGGGAGGATATATCTATGGACATATCCTCGAACAAAGAAGGGGAGGGATAGCATATTTGTTGTCGTGGATAGATTCTCGAAAATGGCACACTTTATACCATGTCATAAAAGCGATGATGCTGTTAATGTTGCTGATTTGTTCTTTCGTGAAATTATTCGCTTGCATGGTGTGCCAAATACTATTGTTTCAGATCGTGATACTAAATTTCTTAGCCACTTTTGGAGATGTTTATGGGCTAAGTTGGGGACTAAACTGCTTTTTAGTACTACTTGTCACCCCCAAACTGATGGACAAACTGAAGTAGTCAATAGAACGTTGTCTACTATGCTTAGGGCTGTTTTGAAGAATAATAAGAAAATGTGGGAGGAATGCTTGCCTCATATTGAATTTGCTTATAATCGTTCATTGCATTCTACTACTAAGATGTGCCCTTTTGAAGTTGTGTATGGTTTCCTACCTCGTGCACCTATTGATTTATTGCCTCTTCCATCTTCGGAGAAGGTTAATTTTGATGCTAAACAACGTGCTGAATTGATTTTAAAAATGCATGAGTTAACTAAGGAAAACATTGAGCGTATGAATGCTAAATATAAACTTGCTGGAGATAAGGGTAGAAAACATGTTGTGTTTACACCTGGAGATCTTGTTTGGTTACATTTGCGTAAGGATAGATTTCCTGATTTGCACAAATCAAAGCTAATGCCACATGCTGATGGTCCCTTTAAGGTGTTAGAGAAAATAAATGATAATGCATATAAACTTGAGCTGCCTGCAGATTTTGGGGTTAGTCCCACTTTTAACATTGCAGATTTGAAGCCTTATTTGGGTGAGGAAGATGAACTTCCGTCGAGGACGACTTCATTTCAAGAAGGGGAGGATGATGAGGACATCAATACAATTGTTACACCCACAGCCCCTGCTGCTATACATACTGGACCAATTACTAGAGCTCGTGCACGCCAACTAAATTACCAGGTACTTTTGTTTCTTGGTAATGATTCTAATGTTCATGAGAATATGATGCTGCCTAAATTGGATACATTTGTTTTGCTTACAAATGAAGGGCCTAGCTTGGAGAAGGATGAACATTGGAGCAAGAACAAGCATGGAGATGATGGCATGCGCAAGGGAAACAAGAACGGAGTTACAAGTGATGATTTCAGGACTTTGAAGCCACCATAATGGGTGCATGGAGCCTTGGACGAAATATACAAGATGCCACTTCATAAATTTCGTCCCGAGGCTATTTTAGGTGATGCGTCACCTTATTATTGGGCCAGGCCCATATAATTTCGAAATACATAAGTATAGGCTATTTTTAGAGTCCGTATGTGTGGGGAAACAAGAGATAGGGTTGATTTCGGACCCCTCCACCAAGGGCCACGAAATTCCCCCCTCTTCCTCCATATATACAGCACTTAGGGCATTGTTTAGACTTTGGGTTTTGTTTAGATTAAAAGTTCGCCATAGCTGCAACTTCGCGTACTTCGTTTGTGTTCAACGACCAGACAAAGACGTCACAGAACCCCACCTTGATCAATAAAGCTTTCATCTTATATTCGCAATATCCAGATTGCAATCTTAGTTTCTTGCTTGTTCTTCGTTTGCTCACAGGAAACAGACCCTCGTGGTCAGGTTGATCATGCTCCGGCGTGGTCAATAACCTCTCGGAGTTGGTTTAGCGATTGCTAAGGCGCGACGTCCTCGCACGTTCGTAGTCGGATCGTCAAAGTCGACTTCCACCAAAGCGATATCCATCATCTCATCGAAAGACGGGACACCTTTGCCTCTATCAAGTGGTATCAGATTTCCAGGTTGCTCGGTGAGATTTTACAGTTTTTCGTAGTTTAGATCGAGTCTGTCTTCATACCTATAGTCCACGAAAAAGCCACAAAAAAATTAGGGTTAGTTCATCATATCCGAACCAATCTGAGCCTTTGCATAATCTTTTTAGGGTTTTGCTTTGTTGAATTTGCGGTTGCATCGTCGTTTCGAGTTGCTGGTCTTAGAGTCTAGTCTTTTAGAGTTTCGAGTTCTGGTCATAAGTTGTCACGCCGCCGCCGCACCATCATCATCGCCCCTGCCATCTACCACCACCGCTCCGAATCCGTATCCATATACCACCACCAATCCGTGTCCATATACCACCACCGATCCATATCCATATACTACCACCGCTGCCATATACCACCACCATATATCCACCACCAATCCGATTTCCTTGCTTATTAGGTTTGTTTTCGAGATCCATCTAGTTTCCGATTCGTGTTTCCCTGCCGGAGTAGGTTTCGGGAAAAAAAAAAGAGTCGGGTAGCCACGCTCCGTTTAGGCCCAAAATTTTTCGAAAACGCATATTTCGAAAAAATTTCTGGCTATCCTATTTTTAGGTGTTTCTGAGTGTTTTGAGACAGGTGCCATTATAGGAAGTTTTTTTTGACCCGTTTCCAGTTTTTGGGTCCGGGCAGTCGAAAAAAAAAATTGGTCGAAAAAATTTCGTGCCCATCCTGTCAGTTTGAGCTAGGAAGAGTTTTGAGACACTCGCCATTATAGTGATTTTTCGCAAAAAAAAAAGAGCGCAAAAAAAAGAGCGCAAAAAAAAAGAGCGAAAAAAAATTCAGAGTGTGCTTTTCCCTTGTTTACGTGCCGCGCCGTGATTTTGTTGGTGTTCTAGGCTCGCGTCTCTAGCACAGTCTAGCCTAGGACCAGCACAGTACCGTCGTTGAGCGTTTATTCAACTTTGCATCTCTGAATTGATTATTGCTGACCCTTTTTGCTACCATACTATAAGCCTTCCCAGCTCCACATACATCTATGTCGTGTGTTTGACTCTCCCTGGTAATCGCTCTATCCAAGCTTTGAGAGTTTTTGACTACAACGGTTGCCGATCACCGCCTGCTGCTGGGTAAGAACTGGTAAGAATTTGAGATTTGCTTGACGGATTTGTGATACACCACCACCACTTCTTAGTAGTCTGTAGGATCATATTCTTGTGTGTTTCTATTGCTGCTAACCATGCCAGGATCACAAGCCGACGAGATTGACTGGGAGAACTTATCGAACAAGGAGCTTCATGATAAGTTTCAGCAAATGATGACTGAGTAGGTGCAAGATGTGCTGAACAATTTTGAAGAGGCCATGGAGAAGATTACTGGCCTTGAGAAGACGTTCGAAACAAAGCTCGATAACAGATTTAATGAACTGCTTGTGCGTCTTCCACCACCGGCTGCACCTGTCGTCCTCGACGGAAGTTCAAGTCCCCAACTTAGCCCATAAACATCTCCAAAAGTGGCTAAGAAATTTAGTATCACGATCTGAAACAATAGTATTTGGCACACCATGCAAGCGAATAATTTCACGAAAGAACAAATCAGCAACATTAACAGCATCATCGCTTTTATGACATGGTATAAAGTGTGCCATTTTCGAGAATCTATCCACGACAACAAATATGCTATCCCTCCCCTTCTTTGTTCGAGGTAAACCTAAAACAAAGTCCATAGATATATCCTCCCAAGGAACACTAGGTACAGGCAAAGGCATATATAAATCATGAGGATTGAGTCGTGACTTAGCTTTTTGACATGTAGTGCAGCGAGCAATAAAACGCTCAACATCCCGTCTCATCTTTGGCCAAAAGAAATGTGTAGCAAGTACGTCCTCCGTCTTCTTCACGCCAAAGTGTCCCATTAATCCTCCTCCATGCGCCTCCTGCAACAACAAAAGACAAACGGAGCTAGCTGGAATGCATAGCTTGATAGCACGAAACACAAATCCATCGTTAACAACAAACTTGTTCCACATTCTTCCTTCTTTACAATTCTGCATTACATCTTTAAAATCAGCATCATGCACGTATTGATCTTTGATGGTCTCCAAACCAAATATTTTGAAGTCAAGTTGTGAAAGCATAGTATAGCGACGAGACAATGCATCAGCAATAACATTTTCTTTTCCCTTCTTGTGTTTAATGACATAAGGGAAAGTCTCAATGAATTCAACCCATTTAGCATGTCTACGATTCAGTTTAGCTTGACTTTTAATATGTTTCAAAGATTCATGATCAGAATGTATAACAAATTCTTTGGGCCATAAATAATGTTGCCATGTTTCTAAAGTCCGAACAAGAGCATATAATTCTTTATCATAAGTAGAATAATTCAGACTAGGCCCACTCAATTTTTCAGAAAAGTATGCAACAGGTTTGCCATCTTGTAATAACACACCTCCTAATCCAATTCCACTAGCATCACATTCAAGCTCAAAAGTCTTATTAAAATCAGGAAGTTGGAGTAAAGGAGCATGTGTCAACTTATCTTTCAATACCGTGAAGGCTTCTTCCTGTGCGGTACCCCAAAGAACAGGCACATCTTTCTTTGTAAGCTCATTGAGAGGTGCAGCAATGGTGCTGAAATCTCTCACAAAACGCCTATAGAATCCAGCGAGGCCAAGAAAACTCCTCACTTGTGTGACCGTTTTGGGCTGCGGCCAACTCTCAATAGCTTCAATCTTGGCTTTATCAACTTCAATTCCCTGTGGAGTAACAACATAGCCAAGAAAAGATACTCGGTCGGTGCAAAAGGTGCACTTCCCAAGGTTACCAAACAAACGTGCATCACGTAGAGCAATAAAAACAGCACGTAAATGTTCCAAATGTTCTTCCAAAGATCTGCTATAAATCAATATGTCATCAAAGTAAACTACCACAAATCGTCCAATGAAAGCACGTAAAACTTCGTTCATTAATCTCATGAAAGAATCATCTCCACCATGTTCTTCACGTGTAATAAGAGCCAAAGTCTCCTCATCATAGTCACTAGCGGACTCATATCCACCATCCGCGGTAGCAATCATCACACGCGGAGATTTGCATTCTCTCGCATAATGACCTCCTCCCTTACAACGACGACAAATAATATCACTTGTGTGCCCTGTTGATGCCATGGAAGAAGAAGAACGCTGTGCAGGCCCCGCAGGTGTGCTCTTGGCAGACAATGGTGGTTGTGCCTGTTTTCTTGTATCACGGCTGGAGGTGGCACCGGATGGAGGTGCTGGTGCAGTTGAAGTAGAAGATGCACGTGGTGTCCATGATGAAGGTCGGCCTGCAGAAAAGTTAGTTCGCCCCAATGCTTGTCGATCCTGCACTTCACGTTCAGCTTTACAAGCAAGATGGAATAAACGAGTGATATTAGTATACTCTTTATAGTCTAGAATGGTCTGAATCTCTCTATTTAATCCACCCAGAAAACGTGCAAGCATAGCTTCATTCTCCTCAACAATACCACATCTAATCATGCCAGTTTGTAATTCCTGATAATATTCTTCTACAGAATTTTTTCCTTGTCTTAAACGCTGCAATTTTTGAAGCAATTCACGTTGATAATATGGTGGAACCCAACGCGTACGCATAGCAGTTTTCAAAGCAGCCCAAGTAGTTGGAATAGGATATAATCTACAATGTTCAGACCACCATACACATGCAAAACTAGTGAAAGCACAAACAGCAGCAGCAACTCGTCTCTCCTCAGGATATTGTAAACATGTAAATCGTTGTTCAGTTTCTAACTCCCAAGTAACATATATATCAGGAACATATCTACCCTCAAATGGTGGAATATTCAATTTCAGTTTAGGAATATGGACATCATCGCGTACCTGAGGTGGTGGTGCAGGCCTACCATTACGAATATATACCTGAGGTCGACCTGCTGGTGGTGGTGCTGGTGGCTGCTCGTAGATCTGATTTTGATCAACCTCATCCTCATAATCGCCCGCATACTCATCATCCTCCTGGGTACCAGCAGGAGCAGTAGCAGGAGCCAAAGAAGCACCAACAGCAGTAGCAGCGGCACCAGAATTTTGTCCTAGCTCAATAGGAACACGCTGTGCTCGTCCATACTGATTCGGAAGGGGGAGTAGTTGTTGTTGTTGCAGAGGTGCGACAGGTGCAGCCGGTGGTGGAAGACGCGCAAGCAGTTCATTAAATCTGTTATCGAGCTTTGTTTCGAACGTCTTCTCAAGGCCAGTGATCTTCTCCATGGCCTCTTCAAAATTGTTCAGCACATCTTGTACCTGTTCAGTCATCATTTGCTGAAACTTATCATGAAGCTCCTTGTTCGATAAGTTCTCCCAGTCAATCTCGTCGGCTTGTGATCCTGGCATGGTTAGCAGCAATAGAAACACACAAGAATATGATCCTACAGACTACTAAGAAGTGGTGGTGGTGTATCACAAATCCGTCAAGCAAATCTCAAATTCTTACCAGTTCTTACCCAGCAGCAGGCGGTGATCGGCAACCGTTGTAGTCAAAAACTCTCAAAGCTTGGATAGAGCGATTACCAGGGAGAGTCAAACACACGACGTAGATGTATGTGGAGCTGGGAAGGCTTATAGTATGGTAGCAAAAAGGGTCAGCAATTGATAGAGGCGGAGGTGTCCCGTCTTTCGATGAGATGATGGATTTCGCTTTGGTGGAAGTCGACTTTGACGATTCGACTACGAACGTGCGAGGACGTCGCGCCTTAGCAATCGCTAAACCAACTCCGAGAGGTTATTGACCACGCCGGAGCACGATCAACCTGACCACGAGGGTCTGTTTCCTGCGAGCAAACGAAGAACAAGCAAGAAACTGAGATTGCAATCTGGATATTGCGAATATAAGATGAAAGCTTTATTGATCAAGGTGGGGTTCTGTGACGCCTTTGTCTGGTCGTTGAACACAAACGAAGTACGCGAAGTTGCAGCTATGGCGAACTTTTAATCTAAACAAAACCCAAAGTCTAAACGATGCCCTAAGGGCTGTATATATGGAGGAAGGGGGGGGGAATTTCGTGGCCCTTGGTGGAGGGGTCCGAAATCAACCCTATCTCTTGTTTCCCCACACATACGGACTCTAAAAATAGCCTATACTTATGTATTTCGAAATTACATGGGCCTGGCCCAATAATAAGGTGACGCAGCACCTAAAATAGCCTCGGGACGAAATTTATGAAGTGGCGTCTTGTATATTTCGTCCAAGGCTTCATGCACCCATTATGGTGGCTTCAAAGTCCTGAAATCATCACTTGTAACTCCGTTCTTGTTTCCCTTGCGCATGCCATCATCTCCATGCTTGTTCTTGCTCCAATGTTCATCCTTCTCCAAGCTAGGCCCTTCATTTGTAAGCAAAACAAATGTATCCAATTTAGGCAGCATCATATTCTCATGAACATTAGAATCATTACCAAGAAACGAAAGTACCTGGTAATTTAGTTGGCGTGCACGAGCTCTAGTAATTGGTCCAGTATGTATAGCAGCAGGGGCTGTGGGTGTAACAATTGTATTGATGTCCTCATCAGGATATGAGTCCGCTAGTGACTATGATGAGGAGACATTAGCTCTTATTACACGTGAAGAACATGGTGGAGATGATTCTGATCATGAGACGCAATACATGGCTCCTGAAGACGCTGACAGGTATGAATGTTTAGTTGCTCAACGTGTTTTGAGTGTGCAGGTCACACAAGCTGAGCAAAATCAGAGGCACAATTTGTTCCATACCAAGGGAGTTGTGAAGGAACGTTCTGTGCGCGTCATAATAGACGGAGGGAGCTGCAACAACTTGGCTAGCATGGAGATGGTGGAGAAGCTTTCTCTCACCACAAGACCACATCCACATCCTTACTACATCCAATGGTCCAACAACAGCGGCAAGGTTAAGGTAACACGTACTGTTCGTGTGCATTTTAGTATCTCTACATATGCTGATTATGTTGATTGTGATGTGGTACCTATGCAAGCATGTTCCTTATTACTTGGTAGACCATGGCAATTTGATAAAAATTCTGTACACCATGGTAGAAACAATCACTATACTCTTGTTCATAAGGATAAAAATATTACTTTGCTTCCTATGACTCCTGATTCCATTTTGACAGATGATATTAATAGAGCTAATAAAGCACAACAGGAGAAGAATAAGAGTGAAAATCAGATTGTGGCAAAAGAATTTGAGCAACAAATGAAGCATAATAATAAACCATCTAGTGTTGCTTCTGAAATTAAATTGAAAAGTGCATGTTTATTTGCCACCAAATCTGATATTGATGAGCTAGATTTCAGCAAATCTGTTTGCTATGCTTTTGTGTGCAAAGAGGCATTATTTTCATTCGAGGACGTGCCTTCCTCTTTGCCTCCTGCTGTCACTAACATTTTGCAGGAGTTCGCTGACGTTTTTCCACAAGACGTGCCACCGGGATTACCGCCTATTCGAGGGATTGAGCATCAGATTGACTTAATTCCCGGTGCTTCACTGCCAAACCGTGCACCATACCGTACCAATCCAGAGGAGACGAAGGAGATTATGCGTCAAGTACAAGAGCTTCTCGACAAAGGTTATATACGTGAATCACTTAGTCCTTGTGCTGTTCCTATTATTCTAGTGCCGAAAAAGGATGGTACATCACGTATGTGTGTTGATTGTAGAGGCATTAATAATATTACTATTCGTTATCGTCATCCTATTCCTAGGCTAGATGATATGCTTGATGAATTGAGTGGCTCTACAATATTCTCCAAAGTTGATTTGCGTAGTGGCTACCATCAAATTCGTATGAAATTGGGAGATGAATGGAAAACAGCATTTAAAACTAAGTTTGGATTATATGAGTGGTTAGTCATGCCTTTTGGGTTAACTAATGCACCTAGTACTTTCATGAGATTAATGAACGAAGTTTTACGTGCTTTCATTGGACGATTTGTGGTAGTTTACTTTGATGACATATTGATTTATAGCAGATCTTTGGAGGAACATTTGGAATATTTACGTGCTGTTTTTATTGCTCTACGTGATGCACGTTTGTTTGGTAACCTTGGGAAGTGCACCTTTTGCACCGACCGAGTATCTTTTCTTGGCTATGTTGTTACTCCACAGGGAATTGAAGTTGATAAAGCCAAGATTGAAGCTATTGAGAGTTGGCCGCAGCCCAAAACGGTCACACAAGTGAGGAGTTTTCTTGGCCTCACTGGATTCTATAGGCGTTTTGTGAGAGATTTCAGCACCATTGCTGCACCTCTCAATGAGCTTACAAAGAAAGATGTGCCTTTTCTTTGGGGTACCGCACAGGAAGAAGCCTTCACGGTATTGAAAGATAAGTTGACACATGCTCCTTTACTCCAACTTCGTGATTTTAATAAGACTTTTGAGCTTGAATGTGATGCTAGTGGAATTGGATTAGGAGGTGTGTTATTACAAGATGGCAAACCTGTTGCATACTTTTCTGAAAAATTGAGTGGGCCTAGTCTGAATTATTCTACTTATGATAAATAATTATATGCTCTTGTTCGGACTTTAGAAACATGGCAACATTATTTATGGCCCAAAGAATTTGTTATACATTCTGATCATGAATCTTTGAAACATATTAAAAGTCAAGCTAAACTGAATCGTAGACATGCTAAATGGGTTGAATTCATTGAGACTTTCCCTTATGTCATTAAACACAAGAAGGGAAAAGAAAATGTTATTGCTGATGCATTGTCTCGTCGCTATACTATGCTTTCACAACTTGACTTCAAAATATTTGGTTTGGAGACCATCAAAGATCAATATGTGCATGATGCTGATTTTAAAGATGTAATGCAGAATTGTAAAGAAGGAAGAATGTGGAACAAGTTTGTCGTTAACGATGGATTTGTGTTTCGTGCTAACAAGCTATGCATTCCAGCTAGCTCCGTTCGTCTTTTGTTGTTGCAGGAGGCGCATGGAGGAGGATTAATGGGACACTTTGGCGTGAAGAAGACGGATGACGTACTTGCTACACATTTCTTTTGGCCAAAGATGAGACGGGATGTTGAGCGTTTTATTGCTCGATGCACTACATGTCAAAAAGCTAAGTCACGACTCAATCCTCATGGTTTATATATGCCTTTGCCTGTACCTAGTGTTCCTTGGGAGGATATATCTATGGACTTTGTTTTAGGTTTACCTCGAACAAAGAAGGGGAGGGATAGCATATTTGTTGTCGTGGATAGATTCTCGAAAATGGCACACTTTATACCATGTCATAAAAGCGATGATGCTGTTAATGTTGCTGATTTGTTCTTTCATGAAATTATTCGCTTGCATGGTGTGCCAAATACTATTGTTTCAGATCGTGATACTAAATTTCTTAGCCACTTTTGGAGATGTTTATGGGCTAAGTTGGGGACTAAACTGCTTTTTAGTACTACTTGTCACCCCCAAACTGATGGACAAACTGAAGTAGTCAATAGAACGTTGTCTACTATGCTTAGGGCTGTTTTGAAGAATAATAAGAAAATGTGGGAGGAATGCTTGCCTCATATTGAATTTGCTTCTAATCGTTCATTGCATTCTACTACTAAGATGTGCCCTTTTGAAGTTGTGTATGGTTTCCTACCTCGTGCACCTATTGATTTGTTGCCTCTTCCATCTTCGGAGAAGGTTAATTTTGATGCTAAACAACGTGCTGAATTGATTTTAAAAATGCATGAGTTAACTAAGGAAAACATTGAGCGCATGAATGCTAAATATAAACTTGCTGGAGATAAGGGTAGAAAACATGTTGTGTTTGCACCTGGAGATCTTGTTTGGTTACATTTGCGTAAGGATAGATTTCCTGATTTGCACAAATCAAAGTTAATGCCACGTGCTGATGGTCCCTTTAAGGTGTTAGAGAAAATAAATGATAATGCATATAAACTTGAGCTGCCTGCAGATTTTGGGGTTAGTCCCACTTTTAACATTGCAGATTTGAAGCCTTATTTGGGTGAGGAAGATGAACTTCCGTCGAGGACGACTTCATTTCAAGAAGGGGAGGATGATGAGGACATCAATACAATTGTTAGACCCACAGCCCCTGCTGCTATACATACTGGACCAATTACTAGAGCTCGTGCACGCCAACTAAATTACCAGGTACTTTCGTTTCTTGGTAATGATTCTAATGTTCATGAGAATATGATGCTGCCTAAATTGGATACATTTGTTTTGCTTACAAATGAAGGGCCTAGCTTGGAGAAGGATGAACATTGGAGCAAGAACAAGCATGGAGATGATGGCATGCGCAAGGGAAACAAGAACGGAGTTACAAGTGATGATTTCAGGACTTTGAAGCCACCATAATGGGTGCATGAAGCCTTGGACGAAATATACAAGATGCCACTTCATAAATTTCGTCCCGGGGCTATTTTAGGTGCTGCGTCACCTTATTATTGGGCCAGGCCCATATAATTTCGAAATACATAAGTATAGGCTATTTTTAGAGTCCGTATATGTGGGGAAACAAGAGATAGGGTTGATTTCGGACCCCTCCACCAAGGGCCACGAAATTCCCCCCTCTTCCTCCATATATACAGCCCTTAGGGCATCGTTTAGACTTTGGGTTTTGTTTAGATTACAAGTTCGCCATAGCTGCAACTTCGCGTACTTCGTTTGTGTTCAACAACCAGACAAAGGCGTCACAGAACCCCACCTTGATCAATAAAGCTTTCATCTTATATTCGCAATGTCCAGATTGCAATCTTAGTTTCTTGCTTGTTCTTCGTTTGCTCGCAGGAAACAGACCCTCGTGGTCAGGTTGATCGTGCTCCGGCGTGGTCAATAACCTCTCGGAGTTGGTTTAGCGATTGCTAAGGCGCGACGTCCTCGCACGTTAGTAGTCGGATCGTCAAAGTCGACTTCCACCAAAGCGATATCCATCATCTCATCGAAAGACGGGACACCTTTGCCTCTATCAGCCGGACTGCCTCTAGGTTCATCAAGCCAAACTGGTCGCTGTCGAGTCTAGAAATGCTTTAGTTATATATAGTGAAATTGACTGTGGGAAGGAACATATGGCTCTTTTTAAACCTTTACCTCATGTCATTCTGATCTAAGTCAACCTATTCTTTCCATGGGGGTTAAGGACTAGGATCTCATCTTTCTATCAGGTTCATGTATTACTAATTCGTAGACTATTATAGGATTGTTGGTTTCAAGCCCCAGTTCAGTCCCTGTTACTACCATTTGTTGTTAGTTGGACCCGGAACCTTTATATGATGTTGTTGAGTGGTTATGCTACGTTTTGCAGAATGTCTCAAAATCCTTTTTGAGCATTTTACATCCGTTATGCTATCCGATTTCTCCTAGAAATTCTAATGCCTTTGCATTATTTCGTGTTTCAAATGGCTTCCTACACCCCACATCAGGTGGTTCGTCTGACCCGGCGCATCGATGTGCTTGGTCACACAGCCATGCTAGTTCGCGTGATGACCGAGACTGGCTATCGTTCGTATCCTGAGTATACTGTAGAGGAGCAGTATCGAGATTTGAACTAGAGCCAGTACTTTTGCACAGTAAGGATATATCCCTCCTACCCTGGAGCTACCAACCCCATCCATTGGTCATATGGGCTTGGAGTTACTGTTGAGATGTCTTTTCAGGACACCGCCTATTCCATGATGACTATCATTCGAACTAGGCACGCATCGCTTGAGGACACTGAGTTCTGCTACATGCCAACATCACTCCTTGGCGAGGAGGGTTACTAAACTGGTCTTTACACTGACGCCGCTCATGAGGAGCTACGACTTCAGACTACCATAAAGATGTTGGAGGAAAGGGACAGTGAGGTCCGTGCCCTCCGGATGGAGCTCTACCACACTTGAGCTGACCACTGGGCCACTCTGACACGGCTTGCACCCGCTGTGCAGACTGGATATCTTGGTATGTAGGATTTGTACCCCGTGCAGTCTCGTCTGCCAGATCGTATGGACTGGCCTGATGTTGGAGGCATTACACCTCCACGTGGGTGTCATTTGCCAGCAGCCATGGGACCAAGGTAACATCCATGTCCTTATGGCCCACAGGCCCCGAGCGGCCGGGAGTTCCCAGATCCTCATGTTCCACTTGCAGGCTACGGGGGTAATCTTTACGAAGATTACTACAGAGACGTGTGAGCTAGATCGTGGCAGTAGTAGTATTATAGTAGTTGTATCTCCACAGTCCTTCGTGTTTTGTGGAATACGACTTAGTGTGTACCGAGTTCCGGAGGCGTAGATAAATAATGTATAGGAGCTTGGAATGCCTCTGATGAGATGTATCGTCTTTCACCGCAGTTGTACTTTAGCCTAGGCTTGTACTAAACTATGTATGGTGTGTATGACCGATGGCGTATATATGATAGTTTCTATATTACCATGCTGTATGGATGAACATCTCTGCATTCCATGCCATCCATTACATTCTGCACTCCTATGTCTGAGTTTTGCCATCCTTGTCTAATCTGTTATTTTGTTTCATAGGATGGTCAACACCCGAAGCACCCCTGCTGTCCAAGAGCAGGGTGAAGCCAGTGGGGCTAGGGATGGGAATCTGCCCCATCCACCTTCCTTGGCCGAAGTCATGTTAGAGGCAGAAAGTAATAAACGTGAGACCAACCGATTGCTGGAACGCATTGAGCAGAACACTGCATATCACCAAAGGAATGACTTGGTGTCTGTCAGATTTTGGGTTCCATCAAAACCGTTGAGGTTCGAACACTGGGTGCGCACGAAGATCTCTCCGCCTACCAACTCACGCCCTCAACCATGCACGATCTCTAAGGCTAACTCGTCGAACTCGCAACACAAGAGACACAAGATTTATACTGGTTCGGGCCACCGTTGTGGTGTAATACCCTACTCTAGTGTGGTTTGGTGGATTGCCTCTCGAACTGAGGGTGAACAGTACAAGAGGAAGAACAGCCTACTGAGGTGAGGTGTTCTTGTCCTTGGTGAGTTTGTGTGGTTGAGGATGATCAGTCCCCTAGCTACGGTGGTTGCTAGTCCTATTTATAGAGGCCCTTGTCCTCTTCCCAAATATTGAGCTGGAAGGGATCCCACAATGGCCAAATTCTAAGGAGACAAATAGTACATGCTATCCTAACAAAAGTGCTCTTCACCTGCCAAAGGCTCTGGTGGTGACGCCGTCCTGGGCTCCACGATGACCTCCATTTCGATGTCCTGCTGGTCCTGGTCTTGTTGCACCGATATGGAAACCTTTCTCTAATGCCTCGGTACTCCTCGTCTGCGTTTGCCTCCTTAGCACCAAAGAGGAAACAAGGACACAGTGCGCGCTGGCGCCCGCCTGGTCTCGATCGTCATGGCTCACGTCATTGGAACCTCGCGAGGTTTGCCTGGCCTAGATCTCTCCGCACCTCGCGAGCCAGCCTGGTGAGCCCGCTCCTGAGGAGGTATTGTGTTGTTCGCCTCGCGAGGGTCTCGAATGCTTGTTGGTGAAGGTGGGCCATACGGGCCCGCTTGCAGAGCCATGCTGTGGGCCGCAGGCAGGCAAGTCTAGGGACCCCCATTCCGAGAACGCCGACAGTAGTCCCGGGCCCAAGGCGCGCTCGTACTTGGCTTCGAGGCGAAGCCGAAGGGCAAGTGCGGAGCATCGCAGGCCCCAATAGCCTACGACCTTGGTCGACGGGTGGTGGTTGATTGGACGTGGGCACCTCCGCTTCACCACGCTGTGTTGATACCCGCCTGGCTAGGTGGCCACAGCGGTCTACATAGTTTCCCTCCCGTTATTGCCGCGCATTCCCCAATTCTTCCGCTTCATCGAAGCTCAGCCTCTCCCCCCGATCCGATTTGAGCACAATCCTCCCATTTCCATGGCACCGGACCAGTTGGAGAAAGGGAAGAGTCCCCTATCCTCCGCCGGGCTACACTCGACCGCTGAGCCTGTCGTTGGCAGGTCGGTGGTGCTCAACCAATAAGCAATGGACAAGGTGCGGCCCATGCTTGCCTCCAGCTTCAATGAGTCGGGATGGAAGGTGGCCTGGCCTGCGTCTCGTGCTCGTATCGACCAGACAACCACCGAGGTCCTATTCTTCATCGACGCCCTTTGGGCTGCCCTGGTTCCTCCTTTCTTTGCCTTCTTCAATGCAGTGCTTGCCTATTATCAGATCCACATGCTGCACCTTGATCCCCAGTACGTGACCCTTCTTGTCGTCTTCGCCTCTGTTTGCGAAGCCATGGTGGTCATTGCTCCTTCCGTGGCCCTTCTCTGCCACTTATTCTCGTTGCACCTGATTGATCCCCAGCAGAGCTCGGGGTGCCTGAGCTTCCAGGCCGTGGCGGCGACGGCAGGCGCGGGGATTGACTTCGAGCTTCCACCATCCACGAGCGAGTTTCGGACATGATGGGTATTCGTTGATGTCGGAGTGCTCAACCCTCTGCTCCATTCTCCATCGGCGCCTCCCATTCCCAACTCCGGTTGGTGCCATCAAAGGGTCATCGATTCATGCCTTTCCCTTGTCTGGTTTAGGCTGAAGGTGCTGAAAGACCTTGGCGTGACTGCGCCTATGGTGGTGAAGAAGTTCGTCTGGCACCGGGTTGCTCCGCTTCAGCGCCATTCCCAACCAATGTGGGACTTGCACAATAGCAAGGACCGCATGAGACTTCAGGAGTCCGGGCCCCCCCTTAAGGTGCGGAGAACGGTGCTCGAGGTCCTGACGGGTGTCCCGTCACCAGACGACATGCCGAGGAAGAGTTGCCTGCTGTACCGCTGCTCGAACAAGGTGGAATTTGTGGAACGCATGCCCTCCTTCGATGAGTGGGGGTTGCGTCTAGTCGGTCTGGTGGGGCCTCGTGAGAACCCCGTCAATATGGTACCCCTCCTTGCCGCTGGCATCGAGCACCGCTGGAGGCCGATGGAGCAGGTGCCAAGGTGCTGATGCCGCCCAGGGCTCCCGAGGCGTCGTCCTCGGGAACTCGTCATCCTTGCCCCGGGGCAGCAGTTGAGGGGGCAATGCAGCCCGCGTGTCCCGAGGCCGGGGCTCCTAAGGCCTCGGCAGGTCACTGTGACGCAGAGCCCGATAGCTCCCCTCAGCTTGGCACTCCTGAGGCTGCCCCTTCGAGCGCTTCTCCGGTTGCGCCTCGTGTTGGCCGCCACATCCAGCGCTTCAGTCGGCTTTGCGTGGACTTCGAAGAGCTCCGCAAGAGGAAGGGGTCCTCAAGCCACGACAGTGGTACCTTCGGGCACTTAAAACGGAGAAAGTACATTGCCATTGATGGGTAAGTACCTTATCTTGGTGATTCTCCGCGTGCTGCTTCCCTTCCAGACGATGTCTCTTCAGGATCCCTTCCACCAAGGCCGTAGAACCTCCGGAGAAGCAACCTCCTCTTGCCTCGTTTCCCCGGCTAGACTTGAGCGCTGCAAGCCCACGCGCTTCTCACGTCATGGAGTCAACCGGGGAAGCCAGCCCATTGTCAAGGTCTCTCGCGCTTGCGCCCTCGCCGAGCTTGCAGCTGTAGTCCATGCACTCAAAACTTGGCGACATTACCTTCTCGGTAATCGTTGCGAAATGTTCACCGATCACCAAAGTATGAAATACATCTTCACCCAACCGGATTTGAATCTCAGCAAAATACATTGGGTCGAGTTGATAACAAATTACCACTTAGGAATAACTTACACCCCGGGAAAAGCCAATGTCACGACTGATGCACTAAGTCGTAAATCTTATTGTAACAATCTTATGTAACAACAAAGTCAACCACTTCTACATGAGGAATTTTGTAAGCTGAACCTTCACATTGTTCCTTGAGGATCCCTATCTACCTAGGTGGCGAAACCTATGCTTACGGATCACATCGTCAAAGCACAGAAGGTAGATCCGAGAATCTCCCTTATCAAGAGAAACATCAAGAAAGGAGTCGCAGATTGTTTCTCCGTTGATGATCAAGGTGCCATGTTCTTCGGAAACGGCTTAGTGGTTCCCAAGGTACTGTGACGCCCCAAGACCGGATCTTCAGATGCCTTCCATGTTTCCGAGTGTTGTCGGGTGATTTGTTTGGTTCTTTGCATCATGTGCATTGCATCATGTCATCATGCCATCATCTCATAAATCTTTTGCATCTCATCTAAATAAATGGCATGGATCTTTGATCCATTTAAATCGAGGGAATTCACATGGTGATTCTCTTTATAACATATCCTCCCGATATTAGGGAGCTATATTAAATATTCAATTTTTGGAATCACCCATAACACACTTGCAATTTATCACATGCCCTTTTTCGCTTCAAGTTTGGTCCCCAAATTTTTCCTGTAATTTCTTTCGTCACTTCCCTGAGCTCCACCTAAATTCTCAACATTTCTGGGCACTTCAAAACCCTAGCCCTAGTTCAAACCATTTGATTAAATTCAAATGAGTTTGAATTCATATCTTTCGATCTTGCCACTTCTAATTTTCTCGGACCATGCACTTTTTTATGAGTCCGGGAAAATTGTCCTCGTGCCCAGATTCCACCCCTCCCTCCTCTCGATCTCACCCTCTCCCTCCCGCATCGCTCCTCCTTCTCTCCCTCGTTTCCTTCCTCTCGCGCCGCCAGGGACAGAGCGCTCGCTCTTGATCCCCTCCTCTTTCCCCATCGTCCCTCTCCTCGAACCCCCTTGTCCTCATCCCGAGCCACCACCAACCACCACGAGACCCTATCGCGAGCCACCGCCTTGCGCCGTCCCTCCCTCTCGCAGCCTCGCCTTGGAGCCCGATGTGCGCCACCACCTGCTGGCCGGCCCCGTCGCCACTCCGTCCTCTCCTTCGCATCTGCCCCCGCTCAAGCATCCACGCCGGAGCACGCCCACTGGACCCGACCAAGCCACCGCCCTGGAGTTTGCCTGCTACTGGCGCCCTCCTCCAACGCCTCCGCACCTCTCCGCTACCCCATTCATGCACGCGTCGTGGTGCCCTCCACCTGCGTCGCGCCCGTCGACAACTGCCGCTCCGGCCGTCTTCGCCGGAGTACCACCAGGAAGCCGGGCCTCTGCTGCATGCGTCCCGCCTCCCTCGTCGCGCCCGGTCCTTCGCTGCTACCCGTTGTCGTCGCCATGGCCTACCCCTCCTTCGCTGCCAACCATGGCCTGCCCCTTGTTGTGTCGTGCTGTTGCAGGCCTGGGCCCCATGACCTCAAGCTCCTGCGCCAGCCTCGCCTTCCTGCACCACTTTGTCTCGGCCGTTCGACCCAAGCCATCCTCGCATCGCGGTCTTCATCTTCCAAGGACGCCAAGATCTTTTCGTGGATGCGTCAAGTACCCTACTGCCCTACGGTATCGCCAAGAACGCATTCTGCGACCACCGGTGTTTTCAAAGAACGCCAAGTACCCCTTCAGTTCGGCAAGACTGACAAGTTCGTCTTCACTGAACGTTCACACGACCGCAACCGGGACCTTGTTCCGCTATGTTTTGGACACGCTGAGTTCCTCGAAGGCATCGATGCCTAGTATGTCTCAAGACCCAGATCGACAAGTACCACGACGTCCGGAGCCCTCAGATCCATCAAGTCCGACTACCTTCGTGTGTACCACTACCGTCGCCCCGAAGACACTGGAGTCATCAAGTACCTCTTCGAACGAACGTGAACGACTACCGTCGCTAGAATGGGACTGGAATGTCCGAAGACCCCAAGTACCACGACACCGATGACATGAACGTCTACGGAAACTCGTGCGACAATAAACATGTACCACTACCATCGTCGAGATCGCGAGAACCTCTACCATCAACCCTAGAGCATGCGAGAATGACTACTTCCACTACCGCTGTCGCGAGAACGTCTACTTCCTCTACTTTGCACTGAACGAGAATTGTCCCGCTTGCACGCTTCGAAGGTATAACCTCGAGATGACATCCGTGAACGAATGCTTGTGATGTTTGAGATGCTCATGTTTGCACCCTGTTCAAATTGTCACTCATTTCCTTGTCGCCAACTCGTGGGACACCCGGAATCCAGGAGCGCCCCACCATCTTTTACACGCATCCGCACACTTCTCCTTTGCATCGGTATCTCAATCGAGTTACCGGAACCGGAACGCTGCCGTGGCACCGTTTTCGTTATCATTGCCGTGACACCCCTTTCCTTTCCACCACGGTGAAAAATGCTTCATAGTGCTCTTGTAAACTTTTAATAAAAATTGCATAAACTTGTTTGTGTCATCCGCATCATGATAACAACAATTAAAATGTTTAAATTGTTGTTGCATTAAATTACTAAGGCATATGGGGATTTACCGGGTTTGTTGTTTATTATACCCGGCCCCATTTAAATTGTTTAGATGGTATAGTTTTGTTATGTATCATCTCTTGACATGCTTAACAACATTTAATATTGGTGAGTACATAACCGAGAGAGAACTAAATAATTGATGTGGTGTTCCATCAATATGCAACCCGTTTCATATTGAGCTCCACTTAATTTGTAGTTTTGGTTGTTGCACTTTGCCATGTCATACATATTTAAACCGAAAATGCATCATACTTGGTTGTGCATCATGCCATGCTTACGTGATGGTTGTTTACCATGTTGTTTGCTTCTTTCCGGTGTTGCTTCTTCAGGTTAGTTCCAATAACGTCGCGTTTGTGAGGATCCGTTCGACTACGTCCGTTTGTCTTCTTCATGGACTCGTTCTTCTTCCTCGCGGGATCTTAGGAAAGATGACCATATCCTCGAAATCACTTCTATCTTTGCTTGCTAGATGCTCGCTCTTTTGCTATGCCTATGCTGTGATACCTACCACTTGCCTTATCATGCCTCCCATATTGCCATGTCAAACCTCTAACCCATCTTGTCCTAGCAAACCGTTGTTTGGCTATGTTACCTGTCACATCCCTAGTTCTGGTATGATCCTAGGCTTGCTTGTGCATCATGTTTAAATTTCAAATGAAGTTGAAATGGGAATGTTTCAAACCCTATCACCAAAGCAAATTCAAATAGGTTCAAATTAAAAATGGAATTTCAATGAACCCAAAATGCTTTTCAGAAATGTTCATGGTCTTTGGAAAATGTTGGAAACAACAACCAGAGGTGATGCACATTTTTGCTAAACATATTAGATTTTTGAATGAACCCATATGTATTTGAATTGGGGCTGTTTAAAATAATATAAATATTTTAAAGGCTCCAAAAATGTTGGAATTTGGTGAGGGCCTCTGGTATATTATAACTAGTGGTCACAAGGGATCTCAACATTTTTATAATTGTGCTGGTATTTATTTTTAAGTCAAAAACAAATGCCAGAAATAGAAAAATAAAACAAAAAAGGGAAAAACTATTACCTGACTTACCTGGCACCCCTAGCCGGCCCAGCAGAGGCCCAGCCCACTGGCCTCTACCAGTCACCACTTACCTCCCGCCAGGAGGACGCCAAGCGCGTGGCCGACGCACGCCGGCGCACGCCCGGCCACCTCCTGCTTGCCGCCTCCCTCTAGACGCCCCTGGAGATGCCACGCAGCCTCCCCGACCCCCTCTCACTCTCCCCCGTGCTTCTCCTCTCCTCTGTCACCCTCTCTCGCACGCACCCGAGCGCAGCCGATGCCACCGCTCGCCGTTGCCGCGGCCACTGCCTCCCCCTCGTCCCTCCGTTGTGTCCACGTGCTCCGCCGATGTGGGCTACGCCTCCTCAACGAGACGCACGGCGCCGACGCCCTGGAACGCCGCCATCGCCATCGTCTTCAACCTCGGTTGCCACCGTTCTTCGTCATCGATCCGTCGCCGTCAAGTTGGCCCCGAGCCCCACGACCAGCTCCTGCGACTCCCAGTGAGCACCTGCTCCAAATCCCTCTCCTTCCTACATCAATTTCAAGCTCTAACTAGCGTCGCCACCGAGCCCGAGAACTCATCACCACCGGCCATGGCACCGCCGCGGCCACAGCTGCCGTCGCTCGCGTCCAAGCTCATCAGCGCGCTCAACGCACCAATAGGAGCACGATGCACTCACCATGTCCTCCCCTAGTGCTCCGTAGCTCCGTTTCCACCGATGGCCGAACCACGACCGCCCAAAACCTCGTCACGGGCGTCGATTCCGGCGACCATCTGGTCTAGCTCCACCACCCACACACACGGCTCAGCCCCAGCTCTCCATTGAACCCAACCACGCCCCAAACCATGGTCTGTAGCGCGATCCCGACGCGCACTGCTGCGTTCGGACTCGCCAGCGGTTAAACGCCGGCGACCGCTGACCCTTGACCGGCATGGGTTGACCCCACAGCCCAGTTTGACCTCCCCCCTCTCTCTCACTGACTTGCGGGCCCCGCCCGACTAATTAATTTAGGTAGCTTTAATTAACTAGCTAGATTAGCTACTATGGTCACTGACTAGTGGGCCCTGCCCAGTTAGTTAGGACTAACTAATTTAGTTAGTTGACTGGGTCACTGACCAGTGGGACCCACTGGTCAGGTTTGACCTGGTCAGCCCCGTTGACTCGCTTACATCATGTTGATGTAGAGCTGACGCAATAATTGACTCTGGAATTATTTTAACTTAGGAAATTCTAGAATTTTGCCTAAACTTCAAAAATTCATAATAATTCAACCGTAAGTCAGAATGAAATAATTTATATATGAAAAATTATCAGAAAAATGCAAGGAATCCATTTATGCCAGTTACATGCATGAAAAACCAACTTATACATGCTGTATAAGTGAAAACATAATATGGGCATTTTGAATTGCATTTGAATCTTTGATTCAAATGGGCTTCAACCAACTTGGTAGCATCTTGCATTAACCCAAACACTAGCATTTGCACATGCCATGTTCATGCATCATTTTGTTGCATTTGTTTGTGTGTTGATCGCCGGCACCGTTTCTTCTTGATAGGTTCCACTCCGGAAGGTGTTCCCGAGTACCTGCCAGAGGAGCCATACCCCTTCATCGCTCTATCAGGCAAGCAAACCCCCTTGAGCATTTCGATAAATACCCCCCCTCTTGCTCCTGCTCCTTATACTGCATTTGGACAACAACGATTCAACTACTACTTTTCTGCTGCGGTAGTTGAACCCATTCCTCTGCATGACCTGTCATTGCCATAGTAAATTGTTGAAACCCACTAGCATGATTAGGAGTTGCTTGAGCTTTGATGTGCCTGCTCATCCATGCTTGTTATCTTTATGCTAGCTATGCTTAGAGTTGTGTCAGGTCTGATTCATCAGGAATGAATCACAGTGGTGAACATGTCCTACCGATAAAGGCTAAGTTTGTGAACACGTTTGGTAAATGTAGCGATGAGAGGCCATGTAGGATTACATGGTGGGTTGTCTCATTGGAACCGTCCCTAAGCACTGAGTTCTGTGTATGTTATCCAAGTCCAGTTACTACCACACATTGGGTTTCGGTTATCCGGCCCCTCTCGGCTTATTAACCCACTTGATCTCTGTCCAGGAGTTGCAACTAGTTTCTGGCGTTTGTAGGTAGTGCTACTTGTCTACCAGGTGGTGTCCGATGGGACGGGCTTGGGACAAACTAGGCACCGTGGCACGGTGTACCAAGTGGCACCCGGATGGTGGGCTTGGGAACCCTGCACACATCATTTTGGGCCGTACTAGAGACTTCGGCCGGAACTCCTTGCGGATGGAACTCGAATAGGCGATAAACCTAGACAAGAGACTTGTGTGCTTAGTCAGGTCGTGGCCGACACCCTCGCCCGGCTTCCGCTTGAATGTTGCCGAGGTACATGACGTGTACAGGGTGATAAGTGGCGAGAGCGTGTGTGAAGAAGTACACCCCTGCAGGGTCAACATTATCTATTCGAATAGCCGTTTTCCTCGGATATGGAAACTTGGAGGACTTATGTAGTACATAGACAACTTGAAGTGGATACTCTAAAATCCGCAAGATAAGCACGATTGCTATTGATGGCCTTCTCGTAGGGAGACGGGAGCGGATCCATAGTGGAGTATTGATATGGTGAATATGTGGACTCGTGTGTGTCTTCTCACCTCAAAGAAGTTTTTGATACTCGTAGTATAGGTTAGCCACTGAGTCAAAGCTGGCTTGCTACTGTTAAAACTCCACCACCCCCTTTGTTGATAATGTTGCATATGTAGATAGTTCTGATGTAAGACTTGCTGAGTACCTTTGTACTCACATTTGCTTATTTATGTTTTGCAGTTGGTTACACTAGTGACTTCGACGAGTAGCTTGTATCCCAGCTATGATCTTGTACCCTTGGGAGGCTCGTGTTTAGTCAGGCTTCTTAGACTTTTCCTTTTGTAGTTGTCTGTACTCAGACATGTAATACTTCTGTTGTTTGTATGCTCTGAATGATGGGTCACGAGACCCCTGTTTGTATTGAATGCTATGTGGCTCTTCTGGGCCTTTATCTATATAAGTTTGAGTTATGTTGTGATGCCATGTTGTACAACACATACTTGCATGTTATGCGTACGTGTAACGTGTATTGCTATGTGTGGGATCCGACAACCTAGTTGTTTAGCCTTGGTAGACTCTCTTATGGAAATGTAGTCTAGTGCTTCCACTGAGCCTTGGTAGTCTGCTACAGCCCGGTTTACTGGAGTCCTGCTAGCCCAGTACTACTGCTCCGGAACACGTAGACTTGCCAGCATGTGAGTCACTTCATTCCTGTGTCTGTCTCTTCGGGGAAATGTCATGCGGTGACATCCGGAGTCCTGCCTAGCCTGCTACAGCCCGAGTTCTAGGAGTCCTGTTAGCCCAGTGCTACAGCCCGGATTCATACGCTGTTGACCGACATGCTCGAGGTTGATTCATGTATCCCTGTCCCTGTAAGTTGGGGCCACTTTGGGTTCACAACTAGTCATGTCGGCCCAGGTTCTCTGTCATATGGATGCTAGCGACACTATCATATACGTGAGCCAAAAGGCGCAAATGGTCCCGGGCCAGGTAAGGTGGCACCCATGGGAATACCGTGCGTGAGGCCGCAAAGTGATATGAAGTGTTACATGCTAGATCGGTGTGACATAGGATCGGGGTCCCAACAGCGTTGGTATCAGAGCCTGACTGACTGTAGGATTACCAAGCCAAACTGGTCGAAGTTGAGTCTAGAAATGCTTTAGTTATATAAGGGAATTGATTGTGGAAGGGAACATAAGGTTCTTTTTACTCCTTTACCTCATGTCCTTCTTTCTGAGTCAGCCTCTCCTTTTCTACGAGGGTTAAGGACTAGGCTTCTCCTCTATCTCGCAGGATGACGTGTTACTAAACCGTAAAGTCTTAGGATTGTTGGGTTGTGTCTCCGTATAGTTCTACTACTTCCGTGTGTCCTCAGTTTGACCCAGAACCTTGATATTATGATGCTTATTGATTATGCTATTCCTTTGATGAATGCCTCAAAAATCCTTTTGAGCATTTACAGCCGTTATGCTGCCGAAATTGTCCTAGGATTTCAAGAGTTTCCAATGCTTTTGCATTACATTCCGCATCCTTATGTCGATGCTAATTCCATCCTTGTTTCCTTGGTTTTTGTGCCAGGATGTCGTCTGCTAACCGAGGTTCAGTTTCTCATAGCAAGAACCACGGAGATGGTAGGGACGAGGATCCTCCTGACCAGCCTTTGATGGCAGAGTTCTTGCTAGCATCCGAGAGGAACAAGCATGAGACTAACCGCTTGCTAGCACAGATTGAGCAGAATACGGCACATCAGCGTAAGAAGTTGGTTTCCATCACTGACTTCATTGGTCTGAAACCACCCACCTTCCATCATTCCATTGAGCCACTCGATGCAGATGACTAGCTCCGGAGCATCACTTACAAGTTGCGTTCTGCGAACGTAGCTAAAGGTGACAAGGTCACCTATGCTACCTATCACCTGGAAGGTCCTGCTAGTATTTGGTGGCAGAGCTATGAGGCTATGCTACCAGCTGGCCAGATTCCTACCTGGAGGGATTTCACCGAGGCTTTTCGTGAGCACCACATTCCTCGGGCTCTCATTGACCGCAAGAGGGAAGAGTTTTGTAGTTTTACCCAGGGTAAGCTGCCTGTTGATGCTTACAGTAGAGAGTTTGGAAACCTCGCCCGCTATGCTACAAAAGAAGTGTCCACGTATGCCAAGAAGCAGGCTAGGTTCCGGAAGGGTCTCATCCCTAAGTTGCGTCGTGATCTCCACCTGCATCACCGTGATACTTTCCAGGCTCTTGTGAACAAGGTCATTAATGCAGAGACAGCTCAACTCACATACGAGGAGTCTCGTAAGCACAACCGTGATCTGGTTCTTCCTCCCGCTCTGGCTCTCAGAAGCGACGGATTTGGATCCCGAAATCAGCTCTTCCACCTGGATATGCACCGAGGCCATCCGATGTGCCGCCTCACCCAACTCAGCAACGTGCTCCACCCAGGCCTATTAGTGGACCACTTGCCAATGTAGGACCACGTCCTGCCTCAGGAACTTGCTTCACCTGCGGAGAACCAAGACACTATGCACGTGACTGCCCTCAGTCCAGTTATACTCCACCCCAGTCTGAGTGGTCTGTTGGCCGTGAAAAGCCATCAGGCAAGATGATCATTACCAAGCAAGCCTCCATTGAACGAGCATGTGTGCACCATGTCTCAGCTACAGAAGCTCAAGATGATCCCGACATCGTATTGGGAACACTTCTTGTCAATTGTCACCCAGCTTCAGTTCTGTTCGATACTGGAGCATCCCACTCCTTCATATCTGAAGGTTATGCTCGGTTGCACGACATGTCATTTTGTGATATGCCAACTCCACTAATAATCTAGACTCCTGGTTCCAAATGGCAAACCTCCAAGGTAAGCCATGGTAATGGAAGCCTTGTTGACAGACTGGTATTCCTTGCTTCTTTGATATCTCTCAAGTCCTCATATATTAACATCATCTTGGGCATGGACTGGATGACAACTCATCATGCCAAGATCGATTGTTACACCAGATCTGTTCAACTTACACATCCATCTGGCAAAATAGTCAATGTCTCTACTAGAGTTGCAAGGCCTCAACTCTATTCTCTTAATGCCAGCCCTCTTCCCGACCTTGAAGATATTCCGATAGTCCGTGACTTCTTGGATGTCATTCCAGAAGAACTGCCAGGTGTTCCACCTGACAGAGATGTAGAGTTTGTGATAGAACTTATCCTAGGAATTGTTCCAATCTCTAGGAGACCATACAAGATGGCACCTTTGGAGTTAGCCGAGCTTAAGAAGCAGCTTGATGAGTCCTTGCAAAAGGGTTTCATCCGTCCTAGTTCTTCTCCTAGGGCTTGTCCTGTCCTCTTCGTCAAGAAGAAGGATGGTACGGATCGGATGGTTGTAGATTATCGTCCCGTTAATGTGGTCACGATAAAGAACAAGTATCCGCTCCCCATGATCAACGACCTGTATGATCAGCTCGCTGGATCCTCAGTCTTTTCCAAGATGGATTTGAGGTTAGGCTACCACCAAATCAAAATTAGAAATGGGGACATCCCCAAAACGGCCTTTGTCACTTGTTATGGTCAATACAAGTACACCGTGATGTATTTCGGCCTAACCAATGCTCCAACTACTTTCTCCCGCTTGATGAACTCGATCTTTATGGAGTACTTAGATAAGTTCGTCGTGGTTTATCTCGATGATATTCTTATTTACTCAACGAACGAGGAAGAGCATGCCGAACATCTTAGACTTGTGTTAGAAAAACTCAGAGAGCACCGCCTTTATGCCAAGTTCTCCAAGTGTGAATTTTGGTTGCCAGAAGTGACCTATCTGGGCCACACGATCTCTGGTAAGGGCATTGCTGTCAATCCCGAGAGAGTCAAAGCCGTTCTCGATTGGACTACACCCAAAATGGTCAAAAAAGTTAGGAGTTTCCTTGGTCTAGCCAGTTATTGTCGCCGCTTCGTTGAAAACTTCTCCAAAGTGGCCAAACCCCTCACGGAACTTCTCAAGAAAGATAAAAGGTTTGAGTGGACCCCACAGTGTGAGCATAGTTTTCAGGAACTGAAAAGACGCCTGACTTCTGCGCCCATACTCGTGCCACCGGATTTCACTAAAGACTTTGTTATCTATTGCGATGCTTTGCGTCAAGGACTAGGTTGCATTCTTATGCAGGATCATCATGTGATTGCCTATGCATCTCGACAGTTGCATCCACATGAGAAAAATTATCCTACACATGATCTGGAGCTTGCAGCCGTAGTCTATGCACTTAAGACCTGGCGACATTACCTTCTTGGTAACAGTTGCGAAATCTACACTGACCATCAAAGTCTCAAGTATATCTTCACCCAACCGGATCTGAATCTCAGACAAAGACATTGGTTGGAGTTGATCTCGGATTACGACTTAGGAATCACCTACACCCCAGGCAAAGCCAATGTCATGGCTGATGCTCTAAGTCGTAAATCCTATTGCAACAACCTCATGTTGCAACAATGTCAACCACCCCTCCATGAGGAATTCTGTAAGCTTAACCTTCACATAGCTCCTCATGGTTCCCTTTCTACCTTGGTGGCGAAACCTACCCTTACGGATCAGATCATAGAGGCTGAGAAGCATGATACGGGAATTTCCCGGATCAAGAAAAATATTTCCAAGGGAGTTGCCAACTGTTTCTCTATGGATGAACGAGGTGTTGTTTACTTTGGAAACCGTTTGGTGGTTCCCAAATGTCAACAGATGCAACAACTGATCCTTAAGGAGGCCCATGAATCTCCTCTCACGATTCATCCCGGTAGTACCAAGATGTATCAGGACCTACGCCAGAGGTTCTGGTGGACTAGGATGAAGAGAGAAATCGCTCAGTATATTGCCAACTGTGACGTTTGTTGTTGCGTTAAGGCAGAGCATCAAAGACCTGCTGGCACCCTTCAACCTTTAGCTATTCCCGAGTGGAAATGGGACAAAGTTGGTATGGACTTCATCACCGTCTTTCCCAGGACCAAGAAAGGAAATAATGCTATCTTTGTAGTCATTGATCATCTCTCCAAAGTGGCTCACTTCCTACCTGTTCGAGAGAGTATCATTGCTAGTCAGCTCGCTGACTTATATATCTCCCGAATAGTGTCACTCCATGGTGTTCCACAAGAGATCAATTCAGACCGTGGCAGTCTTTTCACCTCTCATTTCTGGGAAAGTTTCTAGAATGCCATGAGAACTCATCTTTCTTTTAGTACCGCTTTCCACCCTCAGTTAAGTGGTCAGGTGGAAAGGGTCAACCAAATTCTCAAAGACATGCTTAGAGCTTGCGTTATCTCATTCGGTATGGATTGGGAGAAATGTCTTCCCTTTGCCGAGTTTGCTTATAACAATAGCTACCAATCCAGTCTTGAGAAAGCACCCTTCGAGATTCTGTATGGAAGAAGATGTCGAACACCTTTGAACTAGTCAGAAACCGGTGAAAGACAATTCTTTGGACTGGATATGATCCAGGAGGCAGAAGAGCAAGTTCGCATCATTCGTGAGAATTTGAAAACAGCCCAATCTCGTCAAAAGAGCCAGTATGACCGTCGTCATAAGGAAGTGGCTTATGAAGTTGGCGACAAGGCTTACCTTCGGGTTACTCCTTTGAAGGGTACCCATCGTGTCGGTATCAAGGGCAAGTTGGCTCCTCGTTACATCGGTCCTTTTCGCATTCTCGCTAAACGAGGAGAGGTTGCCTACCAGTTGGAACTACCCCCACATCTTTCTCGAGTTCATGATGTCTTCCACGTCTCTCAACTCAGGCGTTGCTTCTCGGATCCCATCCGCGGAGTGGACCACGAAACGCTTGATCTCCAAGATAACCTCACTTATCGAGAGTACCCCGTTCGCATTCTGGATCAAGCAGAGCGTGTCACTCGACGTCATAACATCAAGTTTCTCAAGGTTCAGTGGTCTCATCATTTCGAGAGAGAAGCTACTTGGGAGCGAGAAGATCGTCTCCGACTTGAGTACCCCGCTTTCTTTCCGCAAACTCCTGAATCTCGGGACAAGATTTTTTCGAGTGGGGGCGAGTTGTCACATCCCTAGTTCTGGTATGATCCTAGGCTTGCTTGTGCATCATGTTTAAATTTCAAATGAAGTTGAAATGGGAATGTTTCAAACCCTAGCACCAAAGCAAATTCAAATAGGTTCAAATTAAAAAAGGAATTTCAATGAACCCAAAATGCTTTTCAGAAATGTTCATGGTCTTTGGAAAATGTTGGAAACAACAACCAGAGGTGATGCACATTTTTTCTAAGCATTTTGGATTTTTGAATGAACCCATATGTATTTGAATTGGAGCCGTTTAAAATAATATAAATATTTTAAAAGCTCCAAAAATGTTGGAATTTGGTGAGGGCCTCTGGTAAATTATAACTAGTGGTCACAAGGGATCTCAACATTTTTATAATTGTGCTGGTATTTATTTTTAAGTCAAAAAAAATGTCAGAAATAGAAAAACAAAACAAAAAGGGAAAAACTCTTACCTGGCTTACCTGGCACCCCAGCCGGCCCAGCAGAGGCCCAGCCCACTCGCCTCTGCCAGTCACCACTTACCTCCCGCCAGGAGGACACCGAGCGTGTGGCCAACGCACGCTGGCGCACGCCCGGCCACCTCCTGCTTGCCGCCTCCCTCTAGACGCCCCTAGAGACGCCACGCAGCCTCCCCGACCCCCTCTCACTCTCCCCCGTGCTTCTCCTCTCCTCTGTCACCCTCTCTCACATGCACCCGAGCGCAGCCGACGCCACCGCTCGCCGTTGCCACGGCCACTGCCTCCCCCTCGTCCCTCCGTTGTGTCCACGCGCTCCGCTGCTGTGGGCTACGCCTCCTCGACGAGACGCACGGCGCTGGACGCCCTGGAATGCCGCCATCGCCATCGTCTTCAACCTCGGTTGCCGCCGTTCTTCGTCGTCGATCCGTCGCCGTCAAGTCGCCCTCGAGCCCGACTACCAGCTCCTGCAACTCCTAATGAGCACCTGCTCCAAATCCCTCTCCTTCCCGCATCGATTTCAAGCTCTAACTAGCGCCGCCACCGAGCCCGAGAACTCATCACCGCCGGCCATGGCCGCCGCGGCCACAGCTGCCGTCGCTCGCGTCCGAGCTCATCAGCGCGCTCAGCGCACCCATAGGAGCACGATGCACTCACCATCTCCTCCCCTAGTGCTTCGTAGCTCCGTTTCCATCGATGGCCGAACCACGGCCGCCGCAATCCTCGTCGGCGGCGTCGATTTCGGCGACCATCTGGTCCAGCTCCACCACCCACACACACGGCTCAGCCCCAGCTCTCCATAGAACCCAACCACGCCCCAAGCCGTGGACTGTAGCGCGATCCCGACGCGCATTGCCGCGTTTGGTCTCGCCGACGGCTAAACACCGGCGACCGCTGACCCTTGACCGGCGTGGGTTGACCCCATAGCCCAGTTTGACCTCCCCCCTCTCTCTCACTGACTTGCGGGCCCTACCCAACTAATTACTTTAGTTAACTTTAATTAACTAGCTAGATTAGTTACTACGATCACTGACTAGTGGGCCCTGCCTAGTTAGTTTGGACTAACTAACTTAGTTAGTTGACTGGGTCACTAACCAGTGGGACCCACTAGTTAGGTTTGACCTGTTCAGCCCCGTTGACTCGCTTACGTCATGCTGATGTAGAGCTGACGCAATAATTCACTCTGGAATTATTTTAACTCAGGAAATTCCAGAATTTTGCCTAAACTTCAAAAATTCATAATAATTCAACCGTAGCTAAGAATGAAATAATTTATATATGAAAAATTATCAGAAAAATGCAAGGAATCCATTTATGCCAGTTAAATGCATGAAATACTAACGTGTACATGCTGTATAAGTGAAAACATAATATGGGCATTTTAAATTCTTCATTTTGAATTGCATTTGAATCTTTGATTCAAATGGGCTTCAACCAACTTGGTAGCATCTTGCATTAACCCAAACACTAGCATTTGCACATGCCATGTTCATGCATCATTTTGTTGCATTTTTTTGTGTGTTGATGTCACGACCGCCTTTCCAATAGAACATTTATTGAAAAGTCAACCTTTGTATTAACCAGTACAGAAGAATTCCTCTTACTGGCAGACAAAACCTTGATACAGAAATCTAGCAGTACTAATATTATACATGGTTGAACTGAGGATGCTCAACAAATTATTACAAGCACGCCTAAATTATACATAGAGGCGGATATGACACAAGGGTATGGTGGCATAACTACTGACTCGTAATAGAGGTGGTGGTGGATATGTCACAGTGAGGTGCGTCACATGACTCTGAAATCTTACAGCTCATCAAGCGTCGGAGTGAGGCTTGATGATTTTTATTTGGGGTGGCGGAAGCGTGTATAATACAATTGAACAACTCCAGGGTCGCACGTGACTGACTGGGACTCCTCTAGGCGTCAGACTCGCTATCGAACTCTTCATCCATAAGATCGCCTTTGTCAACATCTGGCCAAATCAACAAGCCAAGTGAGTACTTTGAATGTACTCGCAAGACAGTTCGGACCTGAGATATAACAAATGTAACCATGATGTACATGAGCAGGTCAGTATGCACAATCAAATAATAGATTTGCACTGCACGATAAATATGAGGAAATCAGGCGGTAGTCCTCCCAAAATCCCAATAACAATAACTGAAAACCGATCGGGTGTCTGAAGCGACGCCTCGAAAGGTGGAAACAAATTCAACATGCCGCAGTCGGGCATCGAGGCGACACCACATAAAGGGCTTATATTCAAAAGTAAATACCAGGACGTGCCACAGTCGGGCGTCTAGGCGACACCTCGAAAAGGGCTTATAATGAATATAAATAACAATGATGCCATAGTCGGACGTCAGAGCGACATCACATAAAGGGCTTATATCAAAAGTAAATAACAATAATGCCACAGTCGGACGTCTGCGCGACATTACATAAAGGGCTTATATCAAAAGTAAATAACAATAATGCCACAGTCGGACATCTACGCGACATCACATAAAGGGCTTATATCAAAAGTAAATAACAATAATGCCACAGTCGGACGTCTGAGCTACATCACATAAAGGGCTTATAGTTTATCATTCGAATTTAAGTAGCTCATGAATTCAAATCATCACAAGGAAATACTCAGCGTATAATAATAAACTGGTTAGTCCATTCACATGAATAACCTTCAACCGAGTTTACCACTCTCGGTTGTATGTTTATACACCGGAGACTGTCACCGGGGTTGACACTGAGATTTGACACTAAGACTGACACTGGCACTGAGATGATGTCCAAGTCCTTGATCATGGACATGGATACTCGAATGATTTTGACTCTGCAGAGTTTGTACTCTTTAACCATAGCCAACGGATTTCAGTAGTCACATGGACTAGTTCCGTTTACGGTGTTTTATAAGAAACACGTCTAACCAGTACACACCCATTCCACATTCCGTTGCCAGGGATCACCCTCGGCGACGTTCAAGAAAAACCTGAAGACGGGGAGGCTACAACCTCGAATAGCTTGGGATCAAATTTATATCACGCGCTCTAAGGGGTGCCCCCCTCTCGGTCCCAACCGGAAACACCCCTGCCCCCTGCCCGGATGACTGGCTTTAATCCAGGGCCATGGAACCCTCATCGCGGTCCCTCTGTTTGGTGTGTACCAAGAAAGAGGTTTGCAACTTACTAAACCGCAATCTTTGCAGAAAACATGTGGCAGCACGAAGGGGAAACGAACGGGATCGAGACTTGACCCACGTTAAAAACTGGAGTTCACGGTCGGCATAAAACTGGCATGCTTCAACAATACCAGCCTGCAATCTATCATGTCACCACATGATCGTGTTATCTTATCATCATAAGAACACATCAACTTTGAAGCTCATCGGTAGCTTGCCTTGCATGTACATAACATTCACAAATGCTTATATAGACATGCCATGAGAAAACTACTCGAGCAAACATGCAAAACACTCATCATATCAAAGGTTCAAACATGCTTGCCTGGTTCGGAGAAGTCGGAGTCTAGCTCGGCGAAGTACGCGTCTCCTTTACTCCTCCCGGTATCTACGTATTTAAAGAAAAACCGGATACTACATAAATATCGTGCGTGCACAAAAAGTATCCCAAATATTTTACAAATAAATATGACAAAAAACTAGACAGAAATATAAAGATGACAGAAGAGGTTTCAAGTTAAAATCATCTTTTGTTTAAAAGTTATAAGAGTTTTAGTCCCGGGACCTTTCTGTAATGAAACAGAAAGTTTTCAGGTTTATTTTATAAAAACAGGAAACGTTTCAGTCTAGAATACGTTAGTCCAGGGGGAAGACGTGTTTTGCCCGAAGGCGTTTTCAGAAAACGTTTCAAAAAGAAGAAAAAGCTGGCGGGGAGGTCCCACCCGTCGGGTTTGAAAACTCAAACAGAGTGCTGGCGCGCGAGGGCCGCGGTGGTCGCCGGCGGCGATCCATGGCGAGGCAGGGGGATCGGGGGTTACCAACGTGTTCACCGTGTTCTTCCGCACCTGTGGGTGGTGGAGTTGAGCGTCGGTGAGCAACGCGTCGACGGCGGCCCCAACTCCGGTGGACGGTGGTTCGGGTGAGGTTGATCTCGCCGGGGAGAGCTGCAAAGATCGAATTGAGGCTCGGGTTAGGGTACTGGGTGCACTAGGGGTTTGCTGACGCGGTTTGGGAGGCGGGGGTGGCCTCACCTGAGTGAATCAAGCCGGAGCCCAAGGCGGAACGGGGCGGCCGGAGTCGGGGTAGGTGACCTCCTCTGGGTCCTTCTAGTGGCTAGGCGTGGCTCTGGTGAGGTGGAGCTGTGGCGCTGGGTCGAGAACGAGCTCGGGGGCTCCTTTTATAGCCGATCCGAGGTGGTGGCCATGAACGGGATAACGCTGGCGATGATTACGGCGAGGCAGAGGACGGTCAGGTGGATTAGGGAGCTAGGCATCACCGCGAGGGTTCACTGGTTCCGTTCAAGTGCTAAGCTTGGCCTGCCTTGGGTGTTACTCCATGTTCTCGACGGAACGGCTCACGGGACTTGTCGGCGGTAGAGAGCACGCGCTGTGCTGCTCAGGCCACGGCGACGGTGCCGTAGCGTGCACAGGCAAACGGATAGCCATGCGGAGGCCACGACTGGCTTGGGCGGTGCTGGACGGCGCCGAAAGGTGGTGCCGATCCCTACTGGCCGCCACGGGTGGCTCTGCCACCGCAGAAGCTGCCGGCATCGGCGAGACGCGTCACCACCGACGATGGTGCCCGTCCAAACGAGTGTGCGGTGCTCTGGATAAGGAGGGGGAACAGGGAGCAAGGATACAAGGAGGCTACTGGCGAGATCGTCGATGGGTTCTAACGAAACGACACTGTCGCCTGAACCCAGACACTGAATCTCTGAACTTTTCTGAATCCAGACAGAAACATTGCATGCCAGGTGTTTGACGAAATGATTTTGGCATGTGGGAATTTTTTCTAGAGCTGATCTTTGGTGAGGTGGCCTCTTGGTGTATTTGGAAGCTGCATGAATTATCTCAGAATTTTTGGAAAAATAAAAATATGAATTTCACCAAAAATGGCATTTCTGGTCCAAACTTGCAGTGGACAAAATTTTAAATATTTGAACTGAGGCCAAGTGGATCTTGATGGATCTAGGTTGAGGGTACTAAGGACTAGTCAGAGGAGTTGGTTTGGGATCAAAACTCAAAAGAAATTTGGTACTTCCTTTGCAAATCACCTAGGCCAATAAATAATGGCAGAAATAGTTTTTGAGGAGATATAAATTGAATAAAAGCCAAATATGGCTTGAGACTTGCTGGAGATGGGAGTCCTGACTTGATCCAAGGCAGGGAGGGGTTTTGCAAGGCTATGTCAAAAAGTGACATGGCAAAAGAGAAAATTTTGAATGGGTAAAAGAATAAACCCATAACTCCTAGGGTTTCTTTTAATATAAGAAATTTCAAAAATGAATTTGAGTAGAGGCAAGACAAAAATGAAAAGCTCTCAAGGCCAAAAATCAAGGTTGAGAAGAGTACAAAAATATTTGTCATAAAAGTTTTTGAGGGGGAGAGGGTTTAAGAAAAATTTTAAATGGCTTCCTCCAAATCACATAAAGATTTTGATAAAAACCAAATTGAAATTTTTGGAGTGTCACAACACCTACCCCCTTAAGAAAAATCTCATCCCCGAGATTTCAGCTGATCCTCAAATAGGTGTGGGTATTCTGCCCGGAGAGAGTCCTCTCTTTCCCATGTCGCTTCATCCTCGTTGTGATTGCTCCACTGAACCTTGAAGAACTTAATTGCTTTCTGACGGGTCCTCCTTTCAGACTCCTCTAATATCTTTATTGGATGCTCCCTGTATGTGAGGTCTGGTTGCACATCAATGTTCTCATGTGACACCTGCTTCTCTGGGTTGCTTACACATTTTCTCAACTGTGAGACATGGAACACGTCGTGGACGTCTGACAGCTCCTTGGGTAGGTCTAGCTGGTAGGCTACGGTGCCTCTCCGTGCAACCACATAGAAGGGTCCAATAAATCTTGGTGCTAGCTTTCCTTTAACCTTGAACCGTTGCAGGCCCCTCATAGGGGATACTCGTAGGTACACATATTCACCGGGTTCAAAGATGACTTCACGGTGCTTCTGATCGTAATAGCTCTTTTGTCGACTTTGCGATGTCTTGAGTCGGTCCCTGGTGAGTCTAACTTTCTCTTCAGCTTCCTTGAGCATGTATGGGCCGAAGAGACGGCTGTCTCCTGCCTCTGACCAATTTAATGGGGTACGACACCTCCGTCCGTACAGGTCTTCAAAAGGTGCCATTTGTAGGCTGGATTCGTAACTATTGTTGTATGCGAACTTGACATATGGCAGGCTTTCTTCCCAACTGGTTCCATAGGTGAGGACACATGCTCTTAGCATGTCCTCTAGAATTTGGTTCACGCGTTCAGTTTGTCCATCAGTCTGGGGGTGGTAGGCTGTACTGAATGCTAGCTGAGTTCCCAGAGCCTGTTGTAAATGATCCCAGAATTTCGAGACGAACTGAGTGCCTCTGTCGGATATTATAGTCTTTGGAACTCCATGCAGACAAACTATACGGGAGAGATAAATCTTGGCAAGTTTCTGAGTGGTGTGGGTTGTCTTCACTGGAATGAAATGTGCCACCTTGGTTAATCTATCGGTGATGACCTATATGGCATCATTTCCGCATTGTGATCGAGGTAGTCCGACAATGAAATCCATCCCTATTTCGTCCCATTTCCACTCAGGTATCCTGTTTGGTTGCAGTAGTCCGGCTGGTTTTTGGTGCTCGGCTTTTATGCCTTGACAAGAATCGCAACATGCAATGAAGGTGGCTATATCCCTCGTCATACCGTGCCACCAAAATCTTTCCTGAATGTCCTTATACATTTTGGTTCCTCCAGGGTGGATCGAATATGGAGCGGTGTGGGCTTCGGTCAGGATTTGCTGTTTGAGGCCCTCTATATTCGGCACGCCAAGTCTGTCTCCGTACCATAATATTTCCTCATTGTTTATGACGAATTCCGAGGCCTTGCCCATACTCACTTTTCTTTTTATGCCTTCGATGCTGGGGTGTCCATGTTGAGCTTTCTTAACCTGCCCCACAAGGGTGGGTTGTACTTCCAAATTTGACTCAGTGCCTTCCGTGACCATCATCAAGTTGAGTTTGGCGAAATCCTGTTGAAATTCAAGTCTCAAGCCTTGCAGACTATTATCGTCCGAGCTGGGGTTTCGACTAAGAGCATCTGCCACTACGTTTGCTTTTCCTGGGTGGTAGTGGATGCCAACATCATAGTCTTTCACTAATTCCAACCAGCGTTGTTGCCGCAAATTGAGCTCTGGTTGTGTGAAAATATATTTGAGACTTTTGTGGTCCGTATATATTTCACAACGATTCCCAAGCAAAAAGTGTCTCCACTCTTTGAGTGCATGAATGACTGCTGCCAATTCTAAGTCATGAGTGGGATAATTTTCTTCATGCTTTCGAAGTTGCCTTGAAGCGTACGCGAGAACCTTGCCTTCTTGCATCAGCACACATCTGAGGCCTTTCCGGGATGCGTCACAATACACTTCAAAACTTTTGTCTATATCTAGTATAACTAACACTGGTGCGGTTGTTAATTTCTTCTTGAGTTCTTGGAAACTCTTCTCGCAAGCTTCAGTCCACACAAATTTCTTCTCCTTCTTGAGTAACTATGTCATTGGTTTTGCTGTGGTGGAGAATCCCTCAATGAACCTTCGGTAGTATCCAGCCATTCCCAGAAAACTGCGGACATCTGTTACGTTGGCTGGTGGTTTCCAGCCAAGTACGGCCTTGACTTTTTCTGGTTCCACGGCAACACCTTCTTGGGTCAATACATGGCCTAGAAAACCAACCTGTCTTAACCAAAATTCACATTTGCTGAATTTGGCGTATAATTGGTGTTTCCTTAACTCTCCCAGTACAATCCTGAGATGTTCTGCATGCTCTTCTGGTGTCTTAGAGTATACCAGAATATCGTCAGTGAACACCACGACAAATTTGTCCATAAATTTCATAAACACTTTGTTCATGAGGTGGACAAAATATGCGGGGGCATTTGTTAGTCCAAATGGCATTACTGTAAACTCATATAGTCCGTATCTGGAGGTGAATGCTGTCTTAGGGATATCTTCTGTCCAGACTTTTAATTGATGATATCCTGACCTTAAATCAATTTTTGAGATAACTTTGGCTTGTGCGAGCTGGTCAAATAAATCATTTATCCGTGGCATCGGATATTTATTTTTGACGGTGACCATATTGAGTGCTCGATAGTCTATGCATAATCTCAGTGTCCCATGCTTTTTCTTGGCAAATAATACTGGCGAACCCCAAGGTGAGGAGCTGGCTCGTATAAATCCTTGTCCAGCAATTCTTTTATTTGCTTCTTTAATTCTACTAACTCGAAGGGTGCCATCCTATAGGGTTTCTCGTAGATGGGGGTGGTTCCAGGTGCTAGTTCAATGCTGAATTCTATTTCCAGGTCTGGTGGCATGCCTGGTAGTTCTTCAGGAAAAACATCGGGGAACTCACATACCACTGGAACTTTGCTTAACTCTGAGATGTCCACCTTGTTCAATCTTGGTTGTCGTGATCCTGGTCTTTCTTGGGTTGCGACTTTTATTGTCTTCCCGTGATGATGAGTGAGGATTACAGTCCGGTTGAAGCAATCGATAAATCCCTTGTTGGTGGTTAACCAAGGATAACCACTAGTCCTTTATTTTCCAATACGATGAGGTTTGCTTGAAATTTTAGTCCTCTGAGCTCAATAACCATACCCTGATAGTAACTCTGAGTGACTTGCTCATTCCCAGGGGACTTGATGATCATGGATTTTTCCAAAGGGAGTATCGAAAAATCATGTTGCAAAGAAAAACTCTTCGAAAAGAACGAGTGAGAAGCTCCAGAATCAAGCAAAACTGTGGCAGGTATTGTGTTGATAGGGAACGTATCGAGTATGATATCCGGGGCATTTTGTGCTTCCTCCTTGGTCACATGGTTCAGGTGACCCTTCTTGTGATTGTTGTTGGGGTTGAAGTTGTTACGCTTGGGTGCTGAATTGTTCCCATTGTTGTTCGGTTTTGGGGCCGAGTTTCTTGGCTTTGGACACTGTTTCGCATAGTGCCCTTCCTCTCCACAAGCGTAGAAAGTGACGCCTGGGTGATACGAAAAATCCTTGTCCCTTGCGTGAAATTTTTTGATTCGCCACGGAACATTGGTTGTGGGTCGGTTTGCTCCAATCTTCTGAGGGTCAGTCTTGTGCCGGTTGTTGCGAGCATGAGTAACTTGGTCCCTTTTTCGCTTGCGAAATTCCTCCAAGTTGTGGTGCTCATTTTACAATGTAATGGCCTTGTCCACGAGCGTTTTGAAGTCTGGAAAGGTGTGTACGACCAGCTGTCATTTAAGTGCTGGTGGCAGACCATCCAGAAACTTCTCCATCTTTTTGTTCTCTGTCATACGTTCTTCATTGGCATAACGAGATAATAGGGTAAACTGACTATTGTAGTCAGTCACTGTCATGCTTCTCTGCTTGAGGTCGTCAAATTCCCTTTTCTTGATCTTCATAATGCTCCTGGGAATGTGCTCCCCACGAAATCCTTCTTTAAAATCTTCCCATGTGATACTGTTTTCATCGGGGTGCATGTGCAGGAAATTCTCCCACCATGACGCGGCTGCTCCCCTGAGATAGTGAGGTGCATAAAGTACCTTCTCACGGTCTGAGCACTGTGCAATAATCAGCTTCCTCTCAATGTCTCGAAGCCAATCATCGGCCTCAAGAGGTTTATCAGTATGAGAGAACGTTGGGGGACGCGTCTTCTGTAGTTCAGACAATTTAGAGTGCTGCTGATATGGCTCACGATGATTCCCCATATTGATAACATGGTTCATCATTTCCTAGTGCTGCTGCTGGCTTTGCTCATAAAGTCGGCATACTTGAGTAAATGTTGTCTCACTACCTTGCTGACTTGACTATCCCTATGTGAAGTTGTTGCTAGTCTGGGCACCATAATTTTCTTCCGGCGAGTTTGGCATGGAACGCATCCAAGGACGAGGCATTTTTCACTCTGGGGTAATTTTGCAAACTCATGAGAAAATTGAGTCATAAAAAAATAATTTTGAAAAGGCAGAAATTTTAAGAACTCTCAGATTTTTCAAGATAAACACTAGATCGTGCATGGAGAAGGACCGCTCAGTACATATCTTACATGCAAGCCTTAATTATACAATACATCACTCAGGATGTGCGTTCCTGACATGTTATTTAGGCTAGTGCATTTCTCCGAGATCCTACATGATGCGCACACAAACTACTACTCACCAAACCTATGTACATATAAACATATCATACAAGCTGGCACATCAGACTGCTGCTAGGCATGCTTAGTCGGAGATGGTGAAGACCTCCTTTGGCCTGCTGAGGGTAAGACCCAGTGGTGCTGGAGACTCAACCTCTTCCTCAATGATAGGCTCCAGGCATGAAGTACTGGGTTGTGGAGCTGGCACAGGTGTGGCAGGTGGTGCGGCTCTGACGGGAGTTGGAGCAATGACCTGGTCAAACTCCTCAGTGGTGGGCAGGCGACGAGCGGTGGCTAAGATGGCCGGTGTATATGATGCTGAGGACGAGACGAACGTCAGTGGTGGTGCCATGTGGAGGAGCTCCCTCCTGTTGGCGGAGCAGCCATGGATGGAATCCATGCGAGCAGCTACGAGGTCGTCCACGAGGTTGTCGAAAGCTGCCTCTAGTGCCTTGAGGTACTCAACAAGCATCTCAATAGCCTTATCTCTTTCTCCCCTGGTGCAAGCGAATGCATAGTGGAAAGTGTATGGCACGTGGCATGGGAGGTAGCGGTAGAGACGAGTCTTCATTGAAGGAAGAACATCCCAGAGATGAGCTATTGCCTCATGGGCAGCCGTCTGCATGGCATGCCTCTCCGTAGGCACGGCCCTCCCGACGAACCGAAAGCGGCGGAACTCGGTGCGTCCTCCCTTGAACTGAACTGCGGCCTGGTACATGGACAAACTGTCGCTGAGCTTGTGCTGGTAGAGTGTGAACTCCGAACGGACTGATGGCCCGATCGCGATCTTGGTGATGGAGATGAGGAGTTTGACAAACCCCTCAGGAACATTGGTGAACACCTGTGACTCACAAATGTTGCCCGCCATCTATAGAAGTAGACAAAATACCGAATAGTCAAATCATAAATTTATGATGACCAACAGAAAATTGCTACAATATGCAGAATAATAAAATAAGCTAATAACCGATTAGCGATCGCACCTAGTGGCTTCCTACAGTCAGCCTGGCTCTGATACCAAGTTTGTCACGACCTCCTTTCCAATAAAACATTTATTGAAAAGCCGACCTTTGTATTAACCAGTACAGAAGAATTCTTCTTACTGGCAGACAAAACCTGGATACAGAAATCCAGCAGTACTAATATTATACATGGTTGAGCTGAAGATGCTCAACAAATTATTACAAGCATGCCTATATTATACATAGAGGCGGATATGACACAAGGGTATGGTGGCATAACTACTGACTCGTAATAGAGGTGGTGGTGAATATGTCACAGTGAGGTGGGTGACATGACACTGAAATCATACAGCTCATCAAGCGTCGGAGTGAGGCTTGATGATTTTTATTTGGGTGGCAGAAGTGTGTATAATACAATTGAACAACTCCAAGGTCGCACGTGACTGACTGGGACTCCTCTAGGTGTCAGACTCGCTATCGAACTCTTCATCCATAAGATCGCCTTCGTCAACATCTGGCGAAATCAACAAGCCAGGTGAGTACTTTGAATGTACTCGCAAGACAGTTCGGACATAAGATATAACAAATGTAAACATGATGCACATGAGCAGGTCAGTATGCACCATCAAATAATAGATTTGCACTGCACGATAAATATGAGGAAATCAGGCGGTAGTCCTCCCGAAATCCCAATAAAAATAACTGAAAACCGATCGGGTGTCTGAAGCGACGCCTCAAAAGGTGGAAACAAATTCAACATGCCGCAGTCGGGCGTCGAGGCGACACCACATAAAGGGCTTATATTGAAAAGTAAGTAACAGGATGTTCCATAGTCGGGCGTCTAGGCGACACCTCGAAAAGGGCTTATAATGAAAATAAATAACAATGATGCCACAGTCGGACGTCAGAGCGACATCACATAAAGGGCTTATATCAAAAGTAAATAACAATAATGCCACAGTTGGACGTCTGCGCGACATCACATAAAGGGCTTATATCAAAAGTAAATAACAATAATGCCATAGTCGGACGTCTGCGCGACATCACATAAAGGGCTTATATCAAAAGTAAATAACAATAATGCCACAGTCGGATGTCTGAGCGAAATCACATAAAGGGCTTATAGTTTATCATTCGAATTTAAGTAGCTCATGAATTCAAATTATCACAAGGAAATACTCAGCATATAATAATAAACTGGTTAGTCCATTCACATGAATAACCTTCAACCGAGTTTACCACTCTCGGTTGTATGTTTATACTCCGGAGACTGTCACTGGGGTTAACACTGAGATTTGACACTCAGACTGACACTGGCACTGAGATGATGTCCAAGTCCTTGATCGTGGACATGGATACTCGAATGATTTTGACTCTACAGAGTTTGTACTGTTTAACCACAACCAACGGATTTCAGTAGTCACAAGGACTAGTTCCGTATATGCTGTTTTAGAAGAAACACGTCTAACCAGTACACACCCATTCCACATTCCGTTGCCAGGGATCACCCTCGGCGACGTTCAAGAAAAACCTTAAGACGGGGAGGCTACAACCTCGAATAGCATGGGATCAAATTTATATCGCGCGCTCTAAGGGGTGCCACCCTCTCGGTCCCAACCGGAAACACCCATGCCCCCTGACCGGATGACTGGCTTTAATCCAGGGCCATGGAATCCTCATCGCGGTCCCTCTGTTTGGTGTGTACCAGGAAAGAGGTTTGCAACTTACTAAACCGCACTCTTTGCAGAAAACATGTGGTAGCACGAAGGGGAAACGAACGGGATCGAGACTTGACCCACGTTAAAAACTGGAGTTCACGGTTGGCATAAAACTGGCATGCTTCAACAATACCATCCTGCAACCTATCATGTCACCACATGATCGTGTTACCTTATCATCATAAGAACACATCAACTTCGAAGCTCATCGGTAGCTTGCCTTGCATGTACATAACATTCACAAATGCTTATATAGACATGCCATGAGAAAACTACTCGAGCAAACATGCAAAACACTCATCATATCAAAGGTTCAAACATGCTTGCCTGGTTCGGAGAAGTCGGAGTCTAGCTCGGCGAAGTACGCGTCTCCTTTACTCCTCCCGGTATCTACGTATTTAAAGAAAAACCGGATACTACATAAATACCGTGCGTGCACAAAAAGTATCCCAAATATTTTTCAAATAAATATGACAAAAAACTAGGCAGAAATATAAAGATGACAGAAAAGGTTTCAAGTTAAAATCATCTTTTGTTTAAAATTTATAAGAGTTTTAGTCTAGGGACCTTTCTGTAATGAAATAGAAAGTTTTCAGGGTTTATTTTATAAAAATAGGAAACGTTTCAGTCTAGAATACGTCAGTCCAGGGGGAAGACGTGTTTTGCCCGAAGGCGTTTTCAGAAACGTTTCAAAAAGAAGAAAAAGCTGACGGGGAGGTCCCACCCGTCGGGTTTGAAAACTCAAACAGAGTGCTGGCGCCCGAGGGCCGCGGTGATCCACGGCGAGGCAGGGGGATCGGGGGTTACCAACGTGTTCACCATGTTCTTCCGCACCTGTGGGTAGTGGAGTTGCGCGTCGGTGAGCACCACGTCGATGGCGGCCCCAACTCTGGCGGACGGTGGTTCGAGTGAGGTTGATCTCGCCGAGGAGAGCTGCAAAGATCGAATTGAGGCTCGAGTTAGGGTACTGGGTGCACTAGGGGTTTGCTGATGCGCTTTGGGAGGCGAGGGTGGCCTCACCTGAGTGAATCAAGCCGGAGCCCGAGGCGGAACGGGGCGGCCGGAGTCGGGGAAGGTGACCTCCTCGGGGTCCTTCTAGTGGCTAGGCGGGGCTCTGGTGAGGTGGAGGTGTGGCGCTGGGTCGAGAACAAGCTCGGGGGCTCCTTTTATAACCGATCCGAGGCGGTGGCCGTGAACGGGTTAACACCGGTGATGATTACGGCGAGGCAGAGGACGGTCAGGTGGATTAGGGAGCTAGGCATCACCGCGAGGGTTCACTGGTTCCGTTCAAGTGCTAAGCTTGGCCTGCCTTGTGTGTTACTCCACGTTCCCGACGGAACGGCTCACGGGACTCGTCGGCGGCAGAGAGCACGCGCTGTGCTGCTCAGGCCATGGCGACGGTGCCGCAGCATGCACAGGCAAGCGGACAGCCACGCGGAGGCCACGGGTGGCTTGGGCGGTGCTGGACGGCGCCGAAAGGTGTTGCCGATCCCTGCTGGCCGCCACGGGTGGCTCTGCCACCGCAGAAGCTGCCGACGTCGGCGAGACGCGTCACCACCGACGATGGTGCCCGTCCAAACGAGTGTGCGGCGCTCTGGATAAGGAGGGGGAACAGGGAGCAAGGATCCAAGGAGGCTACTGGCGAGATCGTCGACGGGTTCTGACGAAACGACACTGTCGCCTGAACCCAGACACTGAATCTCTGAACTTTTCTGAATCCAGACAGAAACAGTGCATGCCAGGTGTTCGATGAAATGATTTTGGCATGTGGGAAATTTTTCTGGAGCTGATCTTTGGTGAGGTGGCCTCTTGGTGTATCTGGAAGCTGCATGAATTATCTCAGAATTTTTGGAAAAAGAAAAATATGAATTTCACCAAAAATGGCATTTCTGGTCCAAACTTGCAGTGGACAAAATTTTAAATATTTGAACTGAGGCCAAGTGGATCTTGATGGATCTAGGTTGAGGGTACTAAGGACTAGTCAGAGGAGTTGGTTTGGGATCAAAACTCAAAAGAAATTTGGTACTTCCTTTGCAAATCACCTAGGCCCATAAATAATGGCAGAAATAGTTTTTGAGGAAAAATAAATTGAATAAAAGCCAAATATGGCTTGAGACTTGCTGGAGATGGGAGTCCTGACTTGATCCAAGGCAGGGAGGGGTTTTGGAAGGCTATGTCAAAAAGTGACATGGCAAAAGAGGAAATTTTGAATGGGGAAAAGAATAAACCCATAACTCCTAGGGTTTCTTATTAATAGAAGAAATTTCAAAAATGAATTTGAGTAGAGGCAAGACAAAAATGAAAAGCTCTCAAGGCGAAAAATCAAGGTTGAGAAGAGTACAAAAAAATTTGTCATAAAAGTTTTTGAGGGGGAGAGGGTTTAAGAAAATTTTTAAATACCTTCCTCCAAATCACATAAAGATTTTGATAAAAACCAAATTGAAATTTTTGGAGTGTCACAGTTGATCGCTGGCACCGTTTCTTCTCGATAGGTTCCACTCCGAAAGGTGTTCCTGAGTACCTGTCAGAGGAGCCGTATCACTTCGTCGTTCTATCAGGCAAGCAAACCCCCTTGAGCATTTCAATAAATCCCCCACCCTCTCGCTCCTGCTCCTTATACTGCATTAGGACAACAACGATTCAACTGCTACTTTTCTGCTGCGGTAGTTGAACCCATTCCTCTGCATGACCTGTCATTGGCATAGTAAATAGTTGAAACCCACTAGCATGAGTAGGAGTTGCTTGAGCCTTGATGTGCATGCTCATCCATGCTTGTTTTCTTTATGCCAGGTATGCTTAGAGTTGTGTCAGGTCTGATTCATCGGGAATGAATCGGAGTGGTGAACATTTCCTACCGATAAAGGCTAAGTGTGTGAACACGTTTGGTAAATGTAGCGATGAGAGGCCATGTAGGAGTACATGGTGGGTTGTCTCATTGGAACCGTCCCTAAGCACTGAGTTCTGTGTATGTTATCCAAGTCCAGTTACTACCACACATTGGGTTCCAGTTATCCGGCCCCTCTCGGCTTATTAACCCACTTGATCTATGTCCAGGAGTTGCAACTAGTTTCTGGCGTTTGTAGGTAGTGCTACTTGTCTACTAGGTGGTGTCCGACGGGACGGGCTTGGGACAGACTAGGCACCGTGGCATGGTGTACCAAGTGGCACCCGGATGGTGGGCTTGGGAACCCTCCACACATCGTTTGGGACCGTAGTGGAGACTTCGGCGGGAACTCCTTGCGGCCGTGGCCGACACCCTCGCCCAGCTTGCGCTTGAAGGTTGCCGAGGTACATGATGTGTACAGGGCGATAAGTGGCGAGAGCGTATGTGAAGAAGTACACCCCTGCAGGGTCAACATTATCTATTCGAATAGCTGTTTCCCTCGGATATGGAAACTTGGAGGACTTATGTAGTACATAGACAACTTGAAGTGGATACTCTAAAATCCGCAAGATAAGCGTGAGTGCTATGGATGGCCTTCTCGTAGGGAGACGGGAACGGATCCATAGTGGAGTATTGATATGGTGAATATGTGGACTCGTGTGCGTTTTCTCACCTCAAAGAAGTTTCTGATACTCGTAGTATACGTTAGCCACTGAGTCAAAGCTGGCTTGCTACTGTTAAAACTCCACCACCCCCTTCGTTGATAATGTTGCATATGTAGATAGTTCTGATGTAAGACTTGCTGAGTACCTTTGTACTCACGTTTGCTTATTTATGTTTTGCAGTTGGTTACACTAGTGACTTTGACGAGTAGCTTGTATCCCATCTACGATCTTGTACCCTTGGGAGGGTCGTGTTTAGTCAGGCTTCTTAGTATTTTCCTTTTGTAGTTGTCTGTACTCAGACATGTAATACTTCTATTGTTTGTATGCTCTGAATGATGGGTCATGAGACCCCTGTTTGTATTGAATGCTATGTGGCTCTTCTGGGCCTTTATCCATATGAGTTTGAGTTATGTTGTGATGCCATGTTGTACAACACATACTTGCATGTTATGCGTACGTGTAACATGTATTGCTATGTGTGGGATCCGACAACCTAGTTGTTTATCCTTGGTAGACTCTCTTATGGGGAAATGTAGTCTAGTGCTTCCACTGAGCCTTGGTAGTCCGCTACAACCCGGTTTACCAGAGTCCTGCTAGCCCAGTACTACTGCTCTGGAACACATAGACTGGCCGGCATGTGATTCACTTCGTTCCTGTGTTTGTCCCTTCGGGGAAATGTCACGCGGTGACATCCGGAGTCCTGCCTAGCCTGCTACAGCCCGGGTTCCTGGAGTCCTGTTAGCCCAGTGCTACATCCCGGATTCATACGCTGTTGACCGACATGCTCGAGGTTGTTTCATGTATGCCTGTCCCTGTAAGTTGGTGCCACTTTGGGTTCACAACTAGTCATGTCGGCCCGGGTTCTCTGTCATATGGATGCTAGCGACACTATCATATACGTGAGCCAAAAGGCGCAAACGGTCCTAGGCCAGGTAAGGTGGCACCCGTGGGAATACCGTGCGTGAGGCCGCAAAGTGATATGATGTGTTACATGGTAGATTGGTGTGACTTAGGATCGGGGTCCCGACATTACCGCTTTGCTCAGCCCCTCTTATAGCGTTGTTAGTTGCAGGTGAAGATTGGAGCTTGTTCCATGTTTGGAACATGGATATTTGTTGGGATATCACAATATCTCTTATTTAATTAATGCATCTATATACTTGGTAAAGGGTGGAAGGCTCGGCCTTATGCCTGGTGTTTTGTTCCACTCTTGCCGCCCTAGTTTCCGTCATACCGGTGTTATGTTCCTTGATTTTGCGTTCCTTACACGGTTGGGTTATAATGGGAACCCCTTTACAGTTCGCCTTGAATAAAACTCCTCCAGCAAGGCCCAACATTGGTTTTACCATTTGCCACCTAGCCTTTTCTTTCCCTTGGGTCAGCCGGCTCAAGGGTCATCTTTATTTAACCCCCCCGGGCTAGTGCTTCTCTAAGTGTTGGTCCAGCTGAGCGATGTCCGGGGCTACCAGGGGCAACTCTGGGCTGGCCTACCCGACGTCTTGCTCATCCGGTGTGCCCTGAGAACGAGATATGTGCAACTCCTATCGGGATTTGTCGGTACATCTGGGTGGCTTTGCTCTCCAGTTTTACCATTGTCGAAATGTCTTGTAACCAGGATTCCGAGCCTGATCGGGTCTTCCTGGGAGAAGGAATATCCTTCATTGACCGTGAGAGCTTCTGATGGGCTAAGTTGGGACACCCCTGCAGGGATTTGAACTTTCGAAAGCCGTGCCCACGATTATGGGCAGATGGGAATTTGTTGATGTCCAGTTGTAGAAAACCTGAAACTTATCTTAATTAAAATGTATCAACCGCGTGTGTAGCCGTGATGGTCTCTTTCTGGTGGTGTCCGGGAAGTGAACACAGTGTTGGAGTTATGCTTGAACGTAGGTTGTTCTAGGATCACTTCTTGATCATAGTTCATCGATCGTGCCTTTGCCTTCTCTTCTCGCTCTCATTTGCGTATGTTAGCCACCAAATATGCTAGTCGCTTGCTGTAGTACACCTCATACCTTTTCCCTACCCATAAGCTTAAATAGTCTTGATTGCGAGGGTGTGAAATTGCTGAGTCCCCGTGACTCACAGATTACTTCCAAAACCTGTTTGCAGGTGCCGATCATACCGTGCAAGTGACGCAACCGAGCTCAAGGAGGAGCTCGATGAAGATCTCGTTCACTATGTTGTTTCATTTCAGTTGATAAGTAGTGGAGCCCAGTTGGGACAATCGGGGATCTGTGTAGCATTTGGGGTAGTCTTCTTTTATTTTGGTTCCGTAGTCGGACCTTGTTTCTATATGGATGATGTAATTCTTTATTCATGTATTGTGTGAAGTGGCGATTGTAAGCCAACTATGTATCTCTTTCCCTTATGTATTACATGGGTTGTGTGAAGATTACCTCACTTGTGACATTGCTTACAATGTGGTTATGCCTCTAAGTGGTGCTTCGACACGTGGGAGATATAGCCGCATCGTGGGCGTTACAAGTTGGTAATCAGAGCCTTCCCCGACCTTAGGAGCCCCCTGCTTGATCGAATCGCTGGCGTTGTTGAGTCTATAAAAATGTTTTGAGCCGCATCGTACTCCCTTTGTCGCTCTGGTGAGGCATCCTGACGTAGAGTTTTGACTCTTCTCTTCTCAAATTTCACTCAAAAAAGTTTAGGATCATGCGGGTATCTTGGAATCATTTCAATGGTTTTGTGATGAGAACATTGTTCTTGGTGCCTCCTAACATTTAGGGGTTGTGGCAGTGTCCCGGGGAGTTGAGCTCCGAGGTGTTGTCGTCGCAATTTTATCGTTGCAGTTCTAGAATACCTGAGTTTCGCCGACATCGAAAATCCCTTTTATGTAGTTATTGGTGAGATAACCTCGACGCCACCCAGTACTGGGCGGGAGTTCGGGAGTATTGCCATAAATCGTATAACGGATGCTTTTCGAATGTTGAGGTAAATGATTTCCGAAGGTTTCTTGGTTATGTGTTGAAGGATGGATACAGTTGGATGTAGGATTTGCTAGTTTTGGGTGAGATATTATGCTTCCCCTGTATCCCCAACACATGATTGCATAACTGGAATGTTTCGGGAGTTTATAAGTGGGAATTTAAGTAGCTGTTAGGATATCTTTCCGACAGATGTATGATATGAAATTGGGGTTCGACGTCTAGTGGTCCTCCTATCCACGGTTGGTTTTACAGTGGTCTCGTTGTGTCTTAAAGAGTCCTTGGCTATGCCGACTCGGGGACGCTTCGTATGCCATGTGCACTGCCTTGTACGTGATGGTGTTGTACGATCGAGCCTGTGTGGGCCCCACCACAAAAACTTCGGACGAAATCTCTATCATATGTTTGTTTCGGCTTTTTCTGCAAGCCAATCTTTTGTTTTGTTTTGTTGTGGTATTCGAGTTGCTTCAAATTCAAATATTGATTCCATACCTTGCCTAAGTGGTGTTCTCATATTTCTATGTGAATACTAATCCCTCTCGATCATCGAGTTTGTCATGTTAATTCTTTTTCAACTGGTGTGCTCCTCTTCAAGTGGATCCAATCTTGTCAACATTCGCAAGATCTATTATCAGTTCTTCTCAACGGTGTTTGTTTCATCCGTCCCAAGTTGTCTTTGTTTTCCCACCCACCCACCCTTTTTTCTTCAAGGACTCAGATATCTTAATCAAGTATCCATCTTATCGAAGGGAAGTCTCTCCATTCTTTTCCGTCAATGTTCTTACCCGATGATGCTCATGAAGATTTTGACGGAGCTTCTAGTTCACCATTATTCGTTTTTTCTTCTCCGGTGGATTCAATTCAAGCTTTTGGTGTTGATCATATCCTTTAACTCGTTTCAAATGTTTTCGATGCCGGTGCACCTTATTATCATTCCACTTCTCGCTATTCAATTGTTCTGGAGTGCTGAAGATATCTCGAGGTTGTTATCTCATTCAAGCCTTTTAATTCAACCGGTCCATTCTCTCTTTAAATTGTTCAACAGTGTTTCTTTTGAGTGGGCCTTAACCCACAGGTCTTTTCCCAGGATCTTACCTGACTCTTCTTATTTTCCCAGAGCTATCCTCAAATTTCATTTCAAAGTTTGACGTAAGAATGAATTATCATCAGTCAAATGTCTTTCTCCAAGATCTTTCAAATTCTTCTCATCATTGGTTCAACCTTTCTAATTTTCATCCCGGGGTATCTCAACAATTCATGGTGGTGTTTCTCATTGGTATTCTCAACATTTGAAGACCGAAGAAGATTTTTTCTCTCAATCTTGCTCCATTATCTTCAAGATTCATGGCTCTAGCTTTGTGCCATCCTCTCATAATTGTTTCGGTTGTGAGAATTTCTTTTCACCCATCTGGAGCATTTCAAGAGTATTTCAGTTTGTTTTCTACGAAGCCCATCATTTCAGAAGATTTATTCAATGTAGCTTTCAGCTCTCGTTCTCCAAATCTTACCGGTGCTTCATTCAAGTTTTCTCTAATCAATTCGGGATCTCTTCGTTCACTTGCATCTAAATTCTCTCAAGTATCTTCGCTCATTTTCCAATTCCTCCTGTTGATGTGTTCGTTTCCTTCGTTCATTTTCAATTCTTACGGTGGTTCATTCAAGATTTCTCTTCCTTGTTTATCATATCAATTCATTTGTTCTTTCCAATCCTACCGGTGGTTCGTGGAAGACCTTTCTCAAGTTTATGCTATATCTCTCTTCAATCCTTTGCAACGGGAATAAGTAGTGTGCCAAATCCATTGTTTATCATCAATTTAATTTATGAAGGGCAAGCATAACATAATTCTTATTCTTGTTCATCCAAGTGATTAATTCCTTATTCCTGATGTTCATTGAAAAATTCTTGGTTTCTTTTGCTCATCTTTCTTTTCCGGAGTTCTAAGTTTCCACTTTATCTGTCGCGAAGCTCCATTTAAATCATCGCAAGGCTTCACCTTGTGTTTTAACTTCTTTTTCCTTCGTCTTCATCATCATTTTTGTTACTGGAGTTCTTCATGGATGTTCTACATGATGGTTCATCAAGGAAATATTTCCTTCTCCAAGTGTTCATTGAGATTCTTTTCTAAGGAGCTCAAGCATTTCTTCATCTCACATTCCGAAGTGCAATCCTTTCTACCGTATCATTGGAGATGGTATTATGTCATTCTTGATAATTTGAGTTCATGTTGCATGATTCACTTGTTGTTAAGAATGAGATAGTTAAACCCATCAATCACTTCTAGCATGAGCTCTTCTCAATCCATCAATCTCTTCGTTGGAGTTATCTTGGCTTATATTTCACCTTAAGCTTTCCCTAAGGATTGTTGCTAATTATGGTGTTTATAAATGACCCAAGTTCTTCATTTATCCTCCCGGTGAAATAAGTTCTCGTCTCCTTGTTCATATCAATCCAATTCTTTTTCCCATGAGTGGCAGAATTTCACCTCAAATTTTAAGATGTCTTCCATAAGCCCACATCAAGCGTATCCTTTCGTTGTTGGTTTTCAAACAACTCCATTTGACCCTTCTCCTAAGGATGCCTTTTTCAAGCTCATTTGTGGCATTAGTTGACCTTTTCTTCTCCATCCTTTCAATGATCTATTTTTTCTTTCTTCTTACGGAGGCATTGTGATGTTTCTCTTTTCTCTCATATTCTCGAGTTGTGAGGATCATGTTCTTTCCATGCTTATCCATTTAACCGGAGTGTCGTGCCCTCTATTCAAGTCCTCTCATCTTATAAAGTTTTCCATCCCTTCTCAACCAGAGTGTTGTTTGAAATTGTTCTTACCCCTTGTACCATTCTTTCAATAGTTCCGGAGGTAGTGTGTTGTTGATTTCATCAAATATCCTCTCATCTTGTCAAGTTCTTGTTAATTCCTTCCATTTGCAGTCGGAGTGCTGTACAAATTTTATCATTATTTTTCCTCCTCTATCTTGTTTTAACCGGAGTGTTGTTGTAATTGATCCTTATCATTCCTTCTACATCTCGTTTCTACCGGAGTGCTTGCATGTACTTCTTGTCCTTTGTAACACTATTCTTATGCCTTTCAACCTACAAGGTTCTAGTAATGTTCCTTGTTCCTCTTTTCTAACGAGGTGTTTTCAACTTTGTTCATCTCCGTTGTATCCTTTCTTTCAAGTTGTTCAACCTCTCAAGGTTCTTTGGTTTAACTCATTTGTCAAAGAAGCAATTAGTTTTACCTCTTCTCTTTCTTTTCCGTTTCCCTCTGGTGCCATACTAGATCTCGGGATGAGATCCTCTCGTAGTGGTGGAGTGTTGTGACACCCCAAGACCGGAGCTTCAGATGCCTTCCATGTTTTCGAGTGTTGTCGGGTGATTTGTTTGGTTCTTTGCATCATCTGCATTGCATCATGTCATCATGCCATCATCTCATAAATCTTTTGCATCTCACCTAAATAAATGGCATGGATCTTTGATCCATTTAAATCGAGGGAATTCACATGGTGATTCTCTTTATAACATATCCTCCTGATATTAGGGAGCTATATTAAATATTCCATTTTCGGAATCACCCATAACACACTTGCAATTTATCACATGCCCTTTTCCGCTTCAAGTTTGGTCCCCAAATTTTTCCTGTAATTTCTTTCGTCACTTCCCCGAGCTCCACCTAAATTCTCAACATTTCTGGGCACTTCAAAACCCTAGCCCTAGTTCAAACCATTTGATTAAATTCAAATGAGTTTGAATTCATATCTTCCGATCTTGTCACTTCTAATTTTTTCGGACCATGCATATTTTTATGAGTCCGGGAAAATTGTCCTCGTGCCCAGATTCCGCCCCTCCCTCCTCTCGATCTCACCCTCTCCCTCCCGCATCGCTCCTCCTTCTCTCCCTCATTTCCTTCCTCTCGTGCCGCCAGGGACAAAGCGCTCGCTCTTGATCCTTCCTCTTTCCCCATCGTCCCTCTCCTCGAACCCCCTTGTCCTCGTCCCGAGCCACCACCAACCACCACGAGACCCTGTCGCGAGCCACCGCCTTGTGCCGTCCCTCCCTCTCGCGGCCTCTCCTTGGAGCCCGATGCGTGCTACCACCTGCAGGCCGGCCCCGTCGCCACTCCGTCCTCTCCTTCGCGTCTGCCCCCGCTCAAGCATCTTCGCCGGAGCACACCCACTGGACCCGACCAAGCCGTCGCCCTAGAGTTTGCCCGCTGCCGGCGCACTCCTCCAGCACCTCCGCACCTCTCCGCTACCCCGTTCCAACGCGCGCCGTGGCACCCTCCAGCTGCATCGCGCCCGTCGACCACCGCCGCTTCGGCCGTCTTCGCCGGAGTACCACCAGGAAGCCGAACCTCTGCTGCGCGCGTCCCGCCTCCCTCTTCGCGCCCGCTCCTTTGCTACTACTCGTTGTCGTCGCCATGGACGGCCCCTCCTTCGCTGCCGACCATGGCCTGCCCCTTGTTGTGCCATGCTGTTGCATGCCTGGGCCCCGTGACCACAAGCTCCTGTGCCAGCCTCGCCTTCCTGCACCACTTTGTCTCGGTTGTTCGACCCAAGCCATCCGCGCATCGCGGTCTTCATCTTCCAAGGACGCCAAGACTTTTTCGTGGATGCGTCAAGTACCCTGTTGCCCTATGGTATCGCCAAGAACGCATTCCGTGACGACCGGTGTTTTCGAAGAACGCCAAGTACCCCTTCAGTTCGGCAAGACAGGCAAGTTCGTCTTCACTGAACGTTCACACAACCGCAACCGGGACCTTGTTCCGCTATGTTTTGGACACGACGAGTTCCTCGAAGGCACCGATGCCTAGTATGTCTCAAGACCCGGATCGACAAGTACCACGACGTCCGGAGCCCTCGGATCCATCAAGTCCGACTACCTTCGTGTGTACCACTACCGTCGCCCCGAAGACGTTGGAGTCATCAAGTACCTCTCCGAACGAACGTGAACGACTACCGTCGCAAGAACGGGACCGGAAAGTCCGAAGACCCCAAGTACCACGACACCGATGACATGAACGTCTACGGAAACTCGTGCAATGATAAACTTGTACCACTACCATCGCCGAGATCGCGAGAACCTCTACCGTCGACCCTAGAGCGTACGAGAATGACTACTTCCACTACCGCCATCACGAGAACATCTACTTCCTCTACTTTGCACTGAACAAGAACTGTCCTGCTTGCACGCTTTGAAGGTATAACCTCGAGACGATGTCCGTGAATGAATGCTTGCGATAATTGAGATGCTCGTGTTTGCACCCTGTTCAAATTGTCACTTGTTTCCTTGTCGCCAACTCATGGGACACCCGGAATCCGGGAGTGCCCCACGATCTTTGACACGCATCCGCACACTTCTCCTTTGCATCGGTATCTCAATCGAGTTACCAGAACCAGAACGCTGCCGTGGCACCGTTTTTGTTATCGTTGCCGTGACACCCCTTTCCTTCCCACCACGGTGGAAAATGCTTCATAATGCTCTTGTCAACTTTCAATAAAAATTGCATAAACTTGTTCATGTCATCCGCATCATGATAGCAACAATTAAAATGTTCAAATGTTGTTACATTAAATTATTAAGGCATATGGGGATTTACCTGGTTTGTTGTTTATTATACCCAGCCCCATTTAAATTGTTTAGATGGTATAGTTTTGTTATGTATCATCTCTTGACATGCTTAATAACATTTAATATTGGTGAGTACATAACCAAGAGAGAACTAAATAATTGATGTGGTGTTCCGTCAATATGCAACCCGTTGCATATTGAGCTCCACTTAATTTGTAGTTTTGGTTGTTGCACTTTGCCATGTCATGCATATTTAAACCGGACATGCATCATACTTGGTTGTGCATCATGCCATGCTTATGTGATGGCTGTTTACCATGTTGTTTGCTTCTTTACGGTGTTGCTTCTTCGGGTTAGTTCCGATAATGTCGCATTTGTGAGGAATCGTTCGACTACATCTGTTTGTTTTCTTCATGGACTCGTTCTTCTTCCTTGCGGGATCTCAGGCAAGATGACCATACCCTCGAAATCACTTCTATCTTTGCTTGCTAGATGCTCGCTCTTTTGCTATGCCTATGTTGTGATAGCTACCACTTGCCTTACCATGCCTCCCATATTGCCATGTCAAACCTCTAACCCACCTTGTCCTAGCAAACCGTTGTTTGGCTATGTTACTGCTTTGCTCAGCCCCTATTATAGCGTTGTTAGTTGCAGGTGAAGATTGGAGCTTGTTCCATGTTTGGAACATGGATATTTGTTGGGATATCACAATATCTCTTATTTAATTAATGCATCTATATACTTGGTAAAGGGTGGAAGGCTCGGCCTTATGCCTGGTGTTTTGTTCCAGTCTTGCCGCCCTAGTTTCCGTCATATCGGTGTTATGTTCCTTGATTTTGCGTTCCTTACATGGTTGGGTTATAATGGGAACCCATTGACAGTTCGCCTTGAATAAAACTCCTCCAGCAAGGCCCAACATTGGTTTTACCATTTTCCACCTAGCCTTTTCTTTCCCTTGGGTCGGCCGGCTCAAGGGTCATCTTTATTTAACCCCCCCCGGGCTAGTGCTTCTCTAAGTGTTGGTCCAATTAAGCGATGTCCGGGGCTAGCAGGGACAACTCTGGGCTATCCTACCCGATGTCTTGCTCATCCGGTGTGCCCTTAGAACGAGATATGTGCAGCTCCTATCGGGATGTGTCGGCACATCTGGGTGGCTTTGCTGGACTTGTTTTACCATTGTCGAAATGTCTTGTAACCGGGATTCCGAGCCTGATCGGGTCTTCCTGGGAGAAGGAATATTATTCGTTGACCGTGAGAGCTTGTGATGGGCTAAGTTGGGACACCCATGCAGGGATTTGAACTTTCGAAAGCCGTGCCCGCGGTTATGGGCAGATGGGAATTTGTTAATGTCCGGTTGTAGAAAACCTGAAACTTATCTTAATTAAAATGCATCAACTACGTGTGTAGCCGTGATGGTCTCTTTCCGGTGGTGTCCGGGAAGTGAACACTGTGTTGGAGTTATGCTTGAACGTAGGTTGTTCTAGGATCACTTCTTGATCATAGTTCATCGATTGTGCCTTTGCCTTCTCTTCTCGCTCTCATTTGTGTATGTTAGCTACCAAATATGCTAGTCGCTTGCTGCAGCTCCACCTCATACCTTTTCCCTACCCATAAGCTTAAATAGTCTTGATCGCGAGGGTGTGAGATTGCCGTGTCCCCGGGACTCTTAGATTACTTCCAAAACCAGTTTGCAGGTGCCGATGATACTGTGCATGTGACGCAACCGAGCTCAAGGAGGAGCTCGATGAAGATCTCATCCATTGTGTTGTTTCGTTTCAGATGATCAGTAGTGGAGCCCAGTTCGGACGACCGGGGATCTGTTTAGCATTTGGGGTAGTCTTCTTTTATTTTGGTTCCTTAGTCGGACCTTGTTTGTATCTGGATGATGTAATGCTTTATTCATGTATTGTGTGAAGTGGCGATTGTAAGTCAACTATATATCTCTTTCCCTTATTTATTACATGGGTTGTGTGAAGATTACCTCACTTGCGACATTGCTTACAATGCGGTTATGCCTCTAAGTCGTGCTTCGACACGTGGGAGATATAGCCACATCATGGGCGTTACAGGTACGAAACCTGAGGCGGCTAATCCATAAGGAAGCTCATGATTCTCCTCTCATAATTCATCCTGGTAGTACGAAAATGTATCAGGATCTATGCCAGAGGTTCAGGTGGACTATGATTATGTGAGAAATTGCTCAATACATTTCTAGTTGCGACGTCTATCATCGCGTTAAAGCAGAGCATCAACGGCCTGCTGGCACTCTTCAAACCTTAGCTATTCCTGAAATGAAATGGGATAAAATCAGTATGGATTTCATCACTAGTTTTCCCAGTAATGCTATCTTCCTTGTCATTGATCGTCTTTCCAAAGTAGCCCATTCCCTGCATGTTTGTGAGAGTATAACTACTAGACAGCTAGTAGATTTGTATATCTCCCAAATAGTATCTCTTCATGGTATTCCATTAGAGATTAACTCAGACCGTGGAAGTCTCTTCACCTCTTGATTTTGGGAAAGTTTCCAAAATGCTATGGGAACTCATCTCTCCTTTAGCACCGCCTTCCACCCTCAATCAAGTGGTCATGTAGAACGCGTTAATCAAATTCTGGAAGATATGCCCCGAGATTCTGTTATCTCATTCACCATGGATTGGGAGAAATATCTTCCATTCACCGAATTCGCTTATAACAATAGTTCTCAAGCTAGCTTGGGCAAAGCTCCTTTTGAGGTTCTTTATGGACGAAGGTGTCGAACGCCTCTTAACTGTTCAAAATCCAGGGAAAGACAATTCTGTGGCCCGGATATGATTCAAGAAGCAGAAGAACAAGTTCGCATCGTTCATGAGAAATTGAAAACAACCCAATCTCGTCAGAAGAGCCAATATGATCACCATCATAAGGCCATGACTTACGAAGTCGGCGAGAAGGCTTATCTTCGGGTTACTCCTTTGAAGGGAACCCATCGATTCGGTATCAAGGGTAAATTGGCTCCATGCTACATTCGTCCCTTTCACATTCTTGCCAAACGAGGAGAAGTTGCCTACCCATTCGAACTACCTCCGCATCTCTCCAGAGTTTGTGATGTCTTCCACGTTTATCAGCTTAGGCGTTGCTTCTCGGATCCCATCGGTGGAATGGACCACAAAACGCTTGATCTTCAAGAGAATCTCACATATCGGGAATATCCCATTCGTATCCTCGACCAAGCCGAGCATACCACTCGACGCCACAACATCAAGTTTCTCAAGGTTCAATAGTGTCAGGACCCCGACTCAATGCCACATCGATCTAGCATGTAACACCTCATATCACTTTGCGGCCTCACGCACGGTATTCCCACGGGTGTCGCCTTACCTTTACCCGGGACCGTTTGCGCCTTTTGGCACACGTATATGACAGTGTCGCTAGCATCTATATGATAAGGAGCCCGGGCTGACATGGCTAGTCGTAAACCCAAAGTGGCACAAACTTACAGGGACAGGCATCCATGACCCAGCATCGAATGTGTCGGTCATCAGCGAGTGAATCCAGGCTGTAGCACTGGGCTAGCAGGACTCCGATGAACCAGGCTGTAGCAGGCTAACAGGACTCCGGTATTCATCGCGTGACATTTCCCCGAAGGGACAGACACATGAACGAAGAAGGACACATGCCGGCCAGCCTAAGTGTTCCGGAGCAGTAGCAAGCTACCATGGCTCGGTGGAAACACTAGGAGACATTTCCCGGTAAGAGAGGCTACTAAAGATAAACAACTAGATAGTCAGATCCCACACATACCAAGCATTTCAATAACATACACACAATATGCTCGATATGTGCAATACAACATGGCATCACAAAATGACTCTACGACTCAGTAGTTTTAATCAATAGGCTCCGAGGAGCGAGATATTACAATCATGGGTCTCATGACCCAACACTCAGAGCATACAAGTCAAAGCACAAGCGGAAGCTATCATGTCTGAGTACAGACATCTATAAATGAAAAAGGCTAAGAAGCCTGACTATCTACCAGATCCTGCCGAGGCACAAGATCGTAGCTGAGGTAACAAGCTAAACGTCGAAGTCCACGTGGAACTACTAGTGAGACTGAAGTCTCTCTGCAAAAACATAAATTAAGCAACGTGAGTACAAATGTACCCAGCAAGACTTACATCAGATCTATCTACATATGCATCATTATCAACAAAGGGGATGGTGGGGTTTAACTGCAGCAAGCCAGCTTTGACTCGATGGCTATCCTGAACTACGACTGCAAGTAACTCTTTTGAGGTGGCGCACACGAGTCCACATATTCACCATATCAATACACCACAATGGATCCGCTCCCGTCTCCCTACGAGAACGCCATCCATAGCACTCACGCTTATCTTGCATATTTTAGAGTATCCACTTTCACTTGTCTATGAACTGTACAAGGGGTCCAAGTTTCCATATCCGAGGAATCCGGCTATTCGAATAGATGATGTTAACCCTGCAGGGGTGTACTTCTTCACACACGCTCTCGCCACTTACCGCCCTGTACACGTCATGTACCTCGGCAACCTTCAAGCGGAAGCCGGGCGAGGGAGTCGGCCACGACCTGACTAACCGAACAAGTCTCTAGTCCAGGTTTATCGCCTATCCGGGTTCCATCCGCAAGGAGATCCGGCCGGGGTGTCGCTCACGGCCCCAAACTATGTGTGCAGGGTTCCCAAGCCCACCTCGACGGGTGGATCTACGCTTGGTACACCGTGCCACTGTGCCTAGTCTGTCCCAAGCCCACCTGTACCGGGTGCCACTTGGTAGACTACTAACACTACCTACAAACACCAGAATCTAGTTGCAACTCCTGGACAGAGATCATGTTGATTAATAAGTCGAGAGAGCTTGGAGCGCCCGGAGCCCAATGTGTGGTAGTAACTGATCATGGATCACAAACACAGAACTCAGTTCCTGAGGACAGCTGCAATGAGACAACCCACCATGTACTCCTACATGGCCTCTCACCGCTACCTTTACCAAATCATGTTCACACACTTAGCTCTCAACAGTAGGACATGTTTTACACACCTCCGATTCATTCCTGATGAATCAGACCTGACTCAACTCTAAGCAGTAGTAGGCACGACAAACAAGCATGAATGGGTAGGCACATCAGGGCTCAAACAACTCCTACTCATGCTAGTGGGTTTCATCTATTTACTGTGGAATGACAGGTCATGCAAAGGATAAAGGGGTTCAGCTACCGCAGCAAGTAACAGTTGAATCGTTGTTGTCCTAATGCAGTAATAGAGAGCAGGAGCGAGAGAGTGGGATTTTATCGGAATGAACAAGGGGGTTTTGCTTGCCTGGCACTTCTGAAGATATTATAGCTCTTCGTCGGTGTCATCGATCACATCGCCGGTACACGTCTATCGAGAGGGGACAATTACCGGCAAACAAGGAAAAACACAATCAATGCAATGCGACGATATGATGCATGCTATGACATGGCAATATGAATGTGTTTTGGGCTAATGCACTTAGCTATGATTTAAATGAAGTTGGTTTGAATACATGATTCAAATTCCAACTCCATATATGGTTATTTAAATGCCCTTTATTTGTTTTGTCCAAAACAGAGGACAAACATTGTTCAAACATGCATGAAAATGGTACAGATGGATTCCTTAAATTTTTCTGATAATTTTTCATATATAAAACAATTAATTTGGAGTTACGGTTAATTTTCTATGATTTATAGAAGTTTATACAATTTTCTGGAATTTATAAATCATTTCCTAATTTATTTTAATTCCAGAAAGGAATTATTGCGTCAGCATGACCTCATCCTGACGTCATCAGGTCAACAGGGCGGGTCCAGGTCAAACCTGACGTGTGGGGGCCACACGTCAGTGACACAGGGCTAGTTAGTGTCAATGACAGGTGGGGCCGGGTCAAAGGCCACGTCAGCGCGGTCAAAGCTGACGCGTGGGGCCACTGTGATTAATTTAAACTAAACAGAAAATAAACTAAGATTAATTAAAGCGTGGGGCCTAGGTGTCAGTGACACGAAGCGGTGGTTAGTGGCTAATTAAGCCAGCCACGTCAGCTGGCCGGAGATTAGCCGGCGACGACCACAGAGCATGGTGGGGGCACGCCGGACTTGCGCTAAAGGCGACGGAGGCGGCGGCTGAGGGCACCGGGGCGTAGCCCAGGCTCTCCCGCATCTGATGGGGTAGGTGGGAGGCTACGGGAACGCCAGGGCTCGCCGGAACGGAGCTCGCGGCAGCGCCGGAGTTAGGTGAGTGCGGGGTTGGCGCTGTGGTGCACGGGAGGGCGAGTTAGGATATGCGTTAGGCTCCTGGTGGCTTCCTGAGTGCGGTGACACGCTCCGAAACGAGCTCAAGCGGCTGAAGTGACGGCGGCGACGGGGTCAGCGGCGGCCGGAGTTCGGCCGCGACGGAGCTATGGCCTAGAGCTCGCAAACGCGAGGGGAAAGAGAGGGGTTCTGCACGGAGGCTCACAGCGAGGTCGATGAGCAGCTCGGTGGTCTCGGGGAGGCGTCGGAGGCGGCGAATCGACCGCGGCGATCGCCGGACAGATGCGGCGATGAAGGCGGCAGGGACGACGCTGCGGTGCACCCGGCGTCACGTGAGTCGGTGGACACGAAGAGGAAGGCGCGGCGGTTCTTATGGAAGCATCGGCGAGGCGAGGGGTGGACACTGGCCGCGGTGGAGCTCGTCGGTGCTCTCGAGTGCTCGTGGTCGATCGCGCGAGAGAGAGAGCAGAGGGGGATAGGGACGGAGGGAGAGATACGGGAGAGTGAGAGAGGGTCGAGGGGGCCGCGTGGCGTCTCCAGGGAGCAGCGGAGGCAAGCAGGGAGGCAGGAGGTGGCCGGGGCGGCGTCGGCGCTCGCCACCGAGCTGCTTCGGTGCGAGGGGAGGAAGACGACAGGGGAAAAAGCGGCGGTGGGCTGGGCCACTGGAGGAGCTAGGCCGGCTGGGCTGCCAGGTGAGCAACAGGTAGGCGCCAGGTAAGTGGCTGGGCTTCTCTCCTTTTTAAAATTTTCTGTTCTGGTTTATTTTTATTTAATTCTTTTGCCACTGTTTTGAATTTAAAGTAATTCAAACAATGCCGAAAAAAACTCCTCTGAATATTTTTATTTGGCTAAATGGACTTTTCCAAAAGCTCATAAAATATTTCAGGAGTATTTGAAAATATATTCTAATTATATGAATATAATTCAAATTCAAATAGCTAATGATTTAAATTCAAAGTCCCAAAAATAAATCCTTAAAAATGTTCAATATTTTGGTTGGGACCAGAACCCTTCCAAAAATTATCAAACATTTAAGAGGAGCATTTTGGAACAATGAATAAGATTTTAGGATTTTTTGCCCTTCTTTTATTTTAGGGTTTTGAGGCTTCCAAATTTCCTCAGTTCAAGTTTCAGAAATTTAAACATGATGCACACATGGATAGGTCAGGCCAGAACTAGGGATGTGACAACTCACCCCCACTAAACAAGAATCTCGGCCCGAGATTCAAGTGTAGGGTAAGACGATGGGGAACGCAACCTAACACAATCTTCACGATCCAGGTTGCACTTCAAATGAACGTTGATTCAATCACCATCTTTGTCTTGTCGTCTAGCTCTGAGAACTCCAGTTATTATGACAATGAGAGGAGAAGGAGACTCTAGAAGGATCGATCTTCTCGAAGGTCGAACAACTCAGGATTAACTCACGGAATGGGACATAGCAACATCTCTTGAGCTGAGAGACGAAGCACACCTCTAGCGGAAAGGAGTGGGACAAATGACGGAGGTTTACCAGGTAGACAACAATTCCACACCTAAGGAGGTGGTAAACGGTTGTCAACATTGCGAGGTGTTGAGTTGCCATGATACCATAACGGGGCACCTTAGGGAAGGTGACTTGTAGATATATCCCCTTAAGTGGCAAAAAGAATTACTTTTGATTCAAAGATCATTGAAACTCTTTAAACCAACCTAAGGCAATTCTCGACCGATCGTTTGGAGGGGGTCGGTAGAATGGCATACTCGGACTTGGATGATGTGGATTACCTTGTTGAAGACAACATAATAGATGAATTTGCTTACCACCGGAAATGGATGAGACCCATGGTAGAATGGCACATTGGCGGTGCAAGCTGGGAACAAAATGCAAATACTGGGAATGATTCTGGTAACTGGGGAAGAACCCAACAATAGAGAGTGAATTCACTGTTTGAAAAGGTCATAGCATTGCCGAGGAAACTGAGAGGAATCCCAGTTAGTGCCGATGATAACACATAGCACTTGTGCGTGCTCTCAAGAACTTGAGCATTTCCATAGTCATCAAGATTTTACCAATATCCGTGTCAAGGATCCTGGCAACACAACTTACTACCATGATGAATACCGGTGGAAGATGCAGATGCAAAGGAAGATAACACTTTCTCAGATTCCACCCTTGACGGGGCCAAGGAAATAAAATCTGGATGATCGACCGAGAGACATTTAGCACTCCGCTTCTAATGTTCTCCTTGACGTGCTAGCGTAACCCATTCATAGATATGGTTTGATAACTAGAACATCAAGTAAAGGTCGGACTTCGGGAGCAACAGAATCCATAAGGAACAGATACGGAGGTAAATCCTGCGAAATCCTTATGGGGAGGTGGCCAACTTCTTCAAACAAGATACTACAATAATAGGTCCTTCGGCTGGGTGGTGCTGGCCGCGACATCCACTTTACCAGTTATCGAGGGACCAATATTATAGTTCTTGGGAAATGTTCCAACCATCATATCTGCCAGAGATTCAGATCTGGTTGGTGTCAGAATATTCCAGACTCATCGAGTCTAGGAAGAAAAAAAATGAAAGTTTGCAACACAAATCGATGAGATGACGTTGCGAGATTCTCGGAAAATGAACTTCGATAGCAAGCTCCAAAACATGAGCTGGTTCTGCTACACACATGTGAGCACGCTGTCCCAAACAAACATGATCACATGGTAGTCTTACAATAAAACACTACCGAGTTCTGGTTGGGAACCATCATCGGGGATATAGGAATCTGGTGCATGAACTAGTATTTGCACAGCAACTCCTTTTCCTTGAACAATTCAATCAGTGGCTTGGTGTGCTAGGGAATACATATGGAATGAAGATGATCAGTCTATCAGGCCATAGAATACTCTGCACGTGCATGACTGACTTGGGATGAATCCAGAGGAGCAAAACAAACTTTCTCGAATTCACGACGGCAACTTACATCAAATGCACGTGAATCAAAGGAAGTCACTTCTTTCATCCAAACATATGCTTCATGAACTAGCATGAAGAAATGCTTTCAAAAGTTTTCCAACACTAGCTTAATGTTCAACAAAATCATGGAGGAGATAAGGATGTTGTCAATGGGCTCAACAACAATTCATCGGAATTTCCATATCACTGGACTTCCACCACCATGTGAACACGGTGATAGTATTGGTCATACCAAAGGATGTAATGGTATATGCTCGAGGGATCAACCACGAGTAAGACAACATTACGAACATCGTTGGTACTGACTTGATTTGACGATAGCCCACACTCAAATCAAAGGATTGATAAGACAATAGGTCTAGCAACTGATCACAGGGACCAATCGATGAAGATATCATCTTTCTTCAGCACACACTACACAAGAATATCCCTTTGGAATGAACTAAGTTAGGCAAGCTTTTATCTTCCAACTCTCCAAGTTGTTGTTCGGCTTAACCAACTAGCATCAGGGGTATCCAACATGGATTCTTGGAGAAAGGGTGGTTTACAGAAATAAACCAACTTGTTTCACGAACTCAATCATAGCGATCAGGTGACGACCTGGTGATACTTCCGAGAAGATATTCAGAAAATCACAAACCACCGATATGTTACCAAGATCGGGAACAATCTTGCTTTTCAGGGCAAGACGATATGATCAAGTGAGCGAGGACTTGACAAAATCCTAACTCATCAATCAAAGAGTGCACCAGGAAATAAGGACTAGGTAGCACAATCAACCTTAGGGCGATGATTCAAAAATCAACATGCTAAGAATGAGGTTATTGTCCATTAACTACCAAGCAACAAGGTTGCTAGGAGTATTGAATTCACACATCACGATTCACTTGTCGGCATTCCGGTTGCGACAACACGGAACCGAGGAATGAACAATGATGGCAAGAAGTATCACTGTACCAAGAGTTCATAGGATGGTGTGCGATTCCTATAACAATCCCGATATAAAAGATGGTAATACTCCAAGGTAGGACAGAACCAAAAGCTGGATTGGCATTTGATCTGCGGAATACAACTACTTTGACCCAATCCTAGATATGGATGAGGTACTGGAGTTTGTTTCTCCAAGTCATTCAAGACAGAATGGCTTGACGGACCACAAGAGTAAGGCATCGATAATGAACGCACGCATACTCTTGGCTATCAATTGATAGACGAGGGTCAGAAGACAACTAAAGAGGGACAACTCAAAGGAACATACGATTTTCTGAGTTGTGGATGCATAGATTAGTATGTCGAACCAAGTTCAACATGTTTCTTCCGGATAAGCCATGCAGAGAGGTAGGACTGGCAGAGCCACAATATATAATGGAGAACTCATCAAGAGAACTCTGGTTGTGATCTTTCGATCAGCGAGGAACATCTGCCATAAATGGTTCATAGTATTTGGAAGAAGGAAATACCACGAACATTGAGGACTAATGCAAGGGTTACTAATAACCTAAAGGAACGAGCAAAACTATCAACATGAAGCAAATAGGGTGAATCTCGGGTTCAAAACCCAGGGGTAGAATACCTACTACTAAGTGGCATCATGGGATGCTTTCGAGGATAAAGGCCAGAATCATCACACTGGGACACAAATCATGGCTAGACCACTAGATAATCCCCTGAGACACCTAGGGTCATAATAATAACTCCAACATAAATGTCAAGGCAATAGAATACCTCAACTCAACAATTAGTGTGATTGAGCTGGCATAAAGGAACATCGAAACCAGAGGGAAAGGATTTTGCAAATGCATCAGACTATTTAGAAACCTGGGATGACTCGGACAGCATAACGGCTGTAAATGCTCAGAAAAGACTTGAGACATTCACAAAAATGGTGGCATAACCACTCAGGAGCACAATATCAAGGTTTTGAGATCGACAGTTAACATACGGAAGTCGTAGGAACTGAACTCAAGCTTAAATCCAACAATCTTATAAGTCTACGGATTAGTAACACGTGATCCTAATAGAAGAAGAAGAGATAGCCTAGTTTCTTAACCCCGCAGGAAAGATAAGATGACTCAGATCAGAAGGACATAAGGTAAAGGAGTAAAAAGAGCCTTACGTTCCATCCCACAATCAATTCCCTTATATAACTAAAGAGTTTCTAGACTCAACTTCGACCAGTTTGGCTAGGTAATCCTACAGGCAGTCAAGCTCTGATACCAATGCTGTCAGGACCCCGACTCAATGCCACATCGATCTAGCATGTAACACCTCATATCACTTTGCGGCCTCACGCACGGTATTCCCACGGGTGTCACCTTACCTTTACCCGGGACCGTTTGCGTCTTTTGGCACACGTATATGACAGTGTTGCTAGCATCTATATGATAAGGAGCCCGGGCTGACATGGTTAGTCGTAAACCCAAAGTGGCACAAACTTACAGGGACAGGCATCCATGACCCAGCATCGAACGTGTCGGTCATCAGCGAGTGAATCCAGGCTGTAGCACTGGGCTAGCAGGACTCCGGTGAACCGGGCTGTAGCGGGCTAACAGGACTCCGGTATTCATCGCGTGACATTTCCCCGAAGGGACAGACACAGGAACGAAGAAGGACACCTGCCGGCCAGCCTAAGTGTTCCGGAGCAGTAGCAAGCTACCATGGCTCGGTGGAAACACTAGGAGACATTTCCCGGTAAGAGAGGCTACTAAAGATAAACAACTAGATAGTCAGATCCCACACATACCAAGCATTTCAATAACATACACACAATATGCTCGATATGTGCAATACAACATGGCATCACAAAATGACTCTACGACTCAGTAGTTTTAATCAATAGGCTCCGAGGAGCGAGATATTACAATCATGGGTCTCATGACCCAACACTCAGAGCATACAAGTCAAAGCACAAGCGGAAGCTATCATGTCTAAGTACAGACATCTATAAATGAAAAAGGCTAAGAAGCCTGACTATCTACCAGATCCTGCCGAGGCACAAGATCGTAGCTGAGGTAACAAGCTAAACGTCGAAGTCCACGTGGAACTACTAGTGAGACTGAAGTCTCTCTGCAAAAACATAAATTAAGCAACGTGAGTACAAATGTACCCAGCAAGACTTACATCAGATCTATCTACATATGCATCATTATCAACAAAGGGGATGTTGGGGTTTAACTGCAGCAAGCCAGCTTTGACTCGGTGGCTATCCTGAACTACGACTGCAAGTAACTCTTTTGAGGTGGCGCACACGAGTCCACATATTCACCATATCAATACACCACTATGGATCCACTCCCGTCTCCCTACGAGAATGCCATCCATAGCACTCATGCTTATCTTGCGTATTTTAGAGTATCCACTTTCACTTGTCTATGAACTGTACAAGGGGTCCAAGTTTCCATATCCGAGGAATCCGGCTATTCGAATAGATGATGTTAACCCTGCAGGGGTGTACTTCTTCACACACGCTCTCGCCACTTACCGCCCTGTACACGTCATGTACCTCGGCAACCTTCAAGCGGAAGCCGGGCGAGGGAGTCGGCCACGACCTGACTAACCGAACAAGTCTCTAGTCCAGGTTTATCGCCTATTCGGGTTCCATCCGCAAGGAGATCCGGCCGGGGTGTCGCTCACGGCCCCAAACGATGTATGCAGGGTTCCCAAGCCCACCTCGACGGGTGGATCTACGCTTGGTACACCGTGCCACTGCGCCTAGTCTGTCCCAAGCCCACCTGTACCGGGTGCCACTTGGTAGACTACTAACACTACCTACAAACACCAGAATCTAGTTGCAACTCCTGGACAGAGATCATGTTGATTAATAAGTCGAGAGAGCTTGGAGCGCCCGGAGCCCAATGTGTGGTAGTAACTGATCATGGATCACAAACACAGAACTCAGTTCCTGAGGACGGCTGCAATGAGACAACCCACCATGTACTCCTACATGGCCTCTCACCGCTACCTTTACCAAATCGTGTTCACACACTTAGCTCTCAACAGTAGGACATGTTTTACACACCTCCGATTCATTCCCGATGAATCAGACCTGACTCAACTCTAAGCAGTAGCAGGCACGACAAACAAGCATGAATGAGTAGGCACATCAGGGCTCAAACAACTCCTACTCATGCTAGTGGGTTTCATCTATTTACTGTGGAATGACAGGTCATGCAAAGGATAAAGGGGTTCAGCTACCGCAGCAAGTAACAGTTGAATCGTTGTTGTCCTAATGCAGTAATAGAGAGCAGGAGCGAGAGAGTGGGATTTTATCGGAATGAACAAGGGGGTTTTGCTTGCCTGGCACTTCTGAAGATATTATAGCTCTTCGTCGGTGTCATCGATCACATCGCCGATACACGTCTATCGAGAGGGGACAATTACCGGCAAACAAGGAAAAACACAATCAATGCAATGCGACGATATGATGCATGCTATGACATGGCAATATGAATGTGTTTTGGGCTAATGCACTTAGCTATGATTTAAATGAAGTTGGTTTGAATACATGATTCAAATTCCAACTCCATATATGGTTATTTAAATGCCCTTTATTTGTTTTGTCCAAAACAGAGGACAAACATTGTTCAAACATGCATGAAAATGGTACAGATGGATTCCTTAAATTTTTCTGATAATTTTTCATATATAAAACATTTAATTTGGAGTTACGGTTAATTTTCTATGATTTATAGAAGTTTATACAATTTTCTGGAATTTATAAATCATTTCCTAATTTATTTTAATTCCAGAAAGGAATTATTGCGTCAGCATGACCTCATCCTGACGTCATCAGGTCAACAGGGCGGGTCCAGGTCAAACCTGACGTGTGGGGGCCACACGTCAGTGACACAGGGCTAGTTAGTGTCAATGACAGGTGGGGCCGGGTCAAAGGCCACGTCAGCGCGGTCAAAGCTGACGCATGGGGCCACTGTGATTAATTTAAACTAAACAGAAAATAAACTAAGATTAATTAAAGCGTGGGGCCTAGGTGTCAGTGACACGAAGCGGTGGTTAGTGGCTAATTAAGCCAACCACGTCAGCTGGCCAGAGATTAGCCGGCGACGACCACAGAGCACGGCGGGGGCACGCCGGACTTGCACTAAAGGCGACGGAGGCGGCGGCTGAGGGCACCGGGGCGTAGCCCGGGCTCTCCCGCATCTGATGGGGTAGGTGGGAGGCTACGGGAACGCCGGGGCTCGCCGGAACAGAGCTCGCGGCGGCGCCGGAGTTCGGTGAGTGCGGGGTTGGCGCTGTGGTGCACGGGAGGGCGAGTTAGGATATGCGTTAGGCTCCTGGTGGCTTCCTGAGTGCGGTGACACGCTCCGAAACGAGCTCAAGCAGCTGCAGTGACGGCGGCGACGGGGTCAGCGGCGCCGGAGTTCGGCCGCGACGGAGCTATGGCCTAGAGCTCGCAAACGTGAGGGGAAAGAGAGGGGTTCTGCACGGAGGCTCACAGCGAGGTCGATGAGCAGCTCGGTGGTCTCGGGGAGGCGTCGGAGGCGGCGAATCGACCGCGGCGATCGCCGGACAGATGCGGCGATGAAGGCGGCAGGGACGACGCTGCGGTGCACCCGGCGTCACGTGAGTCGGTGGAGACGAAGAGGAAGGCGCGGCGGTTCTTATGGAAGCATCGGCGAGGCGAGGGGTGGACACTGGCCGCGGTGGAGCTCGTCGGTGCTCTCGGGTGCTCGTGGTCGATCACGCGAGAGAGAGAGCAGAGGGGGATAGGGACGGAGGGAGAGATACGGGAGAGTGAGAGAGGGTCGAGGGGGCCGCGTGGCGTCTCCAGGGAGTAGCGGAGGCAAGCAGGGAGGCAGGAGGTGGCCGGGGCGGCGTCGGCGCTCGCCACTGAGCTGCTTCGGTGCGAGGGGAGGAAGACGACAGGGGAAAAAGTGGCGGTGGGCTGGGCCGCTGGAGGAGCTAGGCCGGCTGGGCTTCCAGGTGAGCAACAGGTAGGCGCCAGGTAAGTGGCTGGGCTTCTCTCCTTTTTAAAATTTTCTGTTCTGTTTTATTTTTATTTAATTCTTTTGCCACTATTTTGAATTTAAAGTAATTCAAACAATGCCAAAAAAAACTCCTCTGAATATTTTTATTTGGCTAAATGGACTTTTCCAAAAGCTCATAAAATATTTCAGGGGTATTTGAAAATACATTCTAATTATATGAATATAATTCAAATTCAAATAGCTAATGATTTAAATTCAAAGTCCCAAAAATAAATCCTTAAAAATGTTCAATATTTTGGTTGGGACCAGAACCCTTGCCAAAAATTATCAAACATTTAAGAGGAGCATTTTGGAACAATGAATAAGATTTTAGGGTTTTTTGCCCTTCTTTTATTTTAGGGTTTTGAGGCTTCCAAATTTCCTCAGTTCAAGTTTCAGAAATTTAAACATGATGCACACATGGAAGCAAGCATAGGTCAGGCCAGAACTAGGGATGTGACAAATGGTCACACCATTCCGAGGAAGAAGCTACTTGGGAAAGGGGGATCATCTTCGACTTGATTACCCCACTTTCCTCTCGATGGACCCTGATTCTCAGGACGAGATTTTTCCGAGTGGGTGTGTGCTGTCACAACCCTAGTCAGTGCTTGCGTTAGACTGATGCATCATGTTTAAATTTCTCAGAAACTTGAAATGGGGATGGTATAAACCCTAGCACCACTTAAACCAACTAGGGTTTACTAAAATGTTTTTCAATGAACCTGAAATGCCCTTCAAAAATGTTCATCATTTTTGTCTTGGTCTAGAACCTCCGCCAAAAATGGTTCACATTTTTCTAAGTCACCTTGGGTCAATGAATTAAATCATAAGTTATTTGCATTTGGGCATTTAAATGCTATAAATAATTTAAATTACCAAATAATCATGAAAGGAAATGAGGGCTGTTGGAAATATTCCAAATAGTGCCCACAAACAGTTTCATGATTTTTGAAAGTGCCCTGGTATTTTTTTAAAAAGCCAATCAATTGCAGAATATTAGAAAATAGAAAGAAAAGGGAAAAAGGATTTGCCAGGCATGCAGGGAGGTGCGCGCCCACGTGCCAGAGCTCGCTACGCCACCACCCTACTCGTCTGCATCACATGGGCACCGCTTCGACATCCTGAACGGCTCCTCGGTGCCGCCCCGACCTCACTGACACCTCACTTCCCCCTGCTCTCTCCCTTGCTCTCTCCCACCATGGCCGACGCAGCCAGCAGCTCGCCGTCGACATAGCCACAGCCACCATCGCCCCGTCGTCGCCCCAACGTGTCCACGAGCACCGCAGACGTCCACTTCACCGAACAGACCGAGCCCTGAGCGCTCGCTCATCCCGGAGACGCTGCACCGAGCTCATCCCCGACCGCCATCACCGAAGATCCCCCTCATCGGCCTGCTCAGCTCCAACCACGCCCGACCTCGTCGTTTGCTCCGCTGAGATTTCCGTGAGCCCTGCTCCGTCCCCCCTCTCCGTTCTCTCCCTCCCGCATCGTACGCACCGCACCGAGCTCACCCGCAGCCGCAACCGCCTGCGCTCTCCACCGACGTGCCTACTGTCACGCAACGACTCAGCCGTTACGTCCGTCTTGCTCTCCACGCCGTGTAGAGCACGTAGGAGCTAACCCCGCGCCTCCATGATCGTCGTTGCGATTACCCCAAGCTCACCCGAGCTCCGGCAGCCGCCAAAGTGATCGCCGGCAACGTTTCCGGCTACCCCAAGCCCAACCACCACCACCAATGGATGCGGCACATCCCTAGCTTCCTGTCGATGGCCTCCGCCGCCCATTAGGTCATCGAAGGGCGAAACCCGGGCCGCTCCACCTAGTTCGGTCGTCCCTGGCTGCTAAACACGGGCGTGTTACCCCCGGTTTTGACTAGGGGTTTGACCTTCGTGGGTCAATGATAGATGGGGCCTGGCCCTGCTAATTAACTTAGGTTAGTATTAACTAAGTTTTGTTAATCACTGACACGCGAGACCCACTGGTTAGTTTGACCTGGAAAGCCCCGTTGACCCACTGACATCATGTTGACGCAGTACTGACGCAGTTAGTACTTTCTGGAATTAGTTTAATTTTCAAAATAACCAGAAATTCCATAGTAAAACATAAACTTCAAAAAATCATAGAAATTAATCTATAGCTCAGAATGAAAAGAGTTATATATATGAAAAATGATCAGAAAAATCCAATCTAGAGAACAGGACCATGGCCTCTGTAAATAGAGCTAGCCACCACCGTAGTCAAGCATTGGCTCATCTTGGATCAGATCCACTCATCCAAGGCCATTTCACCAGCTCATTAAGCTCAAGAACTCCTCTCCCCGGGAGGCTGTTCGTCCACTCTACTAGTTCATCCTCAGCCCTCGAGGCAATCCACCACACCACACTAGAGTAGGGTATTACACCATAACGGTGGCCCGAACCAGTATAATCTCTCGTGACTCTTGTTCCTTGGGTTTGCCGAGCTAGTCCTAGAGATCGTTGCGTGAGTGAGCGAGGGAGAGAGAGATCGTTGTGCGCACCCCAGTGTTCGAACCTCAAGGGTTTTTCGGAACCGACAATCCGACATTTGGCGCGCCAGGTAGGGGTGCGCCGAAGCTTCGCCTCTCTGCTTGCTTCGTCTAGCTCCATGGCAGACACCATCCCTCCAATTAGGCTGGCAGGCGCCTGCGGAAGTGCCGCGGGCGTCCGGGCCTTCACCCACCCTTTGCGGCAGGTGTGGTGGCCACGCAAGTTCAAGCCAGAGATCTCGCCTCGCTACCATGGCGCGGCAGATTCGACGACCTTCTTGTAGGTGTATGAGGAGGCCGTCCTCGAAGCCAGAGGCGACGACCAGGTCATGGCCAACCGGTTCCCCTTAGCCCTGGCCGGTGTGCCACGCGCATGGCTGCTCAGCGTGCCAGGATCTTTGGTGGCCTCCTAGGAGGAGCTGTACAGTCTCTTCGTCACGTGCTTCATGGCACAGGTGCCTCTCGCTGTAGCAGCCCTCCTCGGTGGTTCGCTAGCGCCAGGTAGGGGTGCGCCGCTTGCGTGCAACCGGGGTCTCCCCCGGGATGGGCGGCACCCCAGGACGACCGCACCTTCAGCTCGGAGGACCACCCAACTATCACCACGGGCTTGGGCGCACTCCCAATGCTATGCACACCCACCACCTGCAATGTGGCGGTGACCAAGACCCTCATCGATGGCGGAGCCGGCCTCAATGTGCTTTCCGTGGAAGCCTTCGGCTTGCTTCATGTACCATACGGCAGGCTCCGCCCCACCAAGCCTTTCTTTGGAGTCGGCATCGGCTCCACCAGCCCCCTGGGGCAACTACGCCTCCCGGTCACCTTTGGTACCTGCAACAACTACCGCACCGAGCTAATCACCTTCGACATCGCCCACATCGGCCTCCTGTACAACGCCATCCTCGGGTACCCTACAACCTCATGAAGATGCCAGGGAGCAGCAACGTTCTCACTGTGGTCGGGGACACCAAGGAAGCCCTTACGGCTCTCAAGCTCACCTTCAGAGCCATGGCGGCGGCACGTCAAGCCGATGAGGCCGCCCCAAGGGCTAACGGGGCTGCGCCAGCAAAAAAGAAGTAGCTATTCACACAAGATCGGGCCGAAACCAAGCAAGTACGAGTCAAGGAAGACGGGGCATTGGGAGCCACTTTCACCATAGGCGCCAACCTCGATCCCAACCAATAAGAGGCGCTGGTGAGATTTTTGCATGCGAACAAGGAGGTATTTGCCTGGGAGCCCAAGAAGCTGGTGGGAGTCCCAAGGGGAGTAATCGAGCATCACTTAAGGGTGTGCCCCAATGTGCGCCTTGTGAAGCAGAAGGCACGGCGACAGTCCACGGAGAAGCAGTCCTTCGTCATCCAGGAAACCCACAAGCTACAAGCTGCGGGTGTCATCCGCGATGTTCGGTACCTAGAGTGGCTGGTGAACCCCATCGTTGTGCCCAAGAAAGGTGGGAAGGAACGTATGTGCATCGACTTCACCAACCTCAACAAAGCCTGCACTCAAGACCCGTTCCCACTTCCGCGCATCGACCAGATCGTCGAATCCGACCTACTCTGTTTTCTAGATGCCTTCTCGGGTTATCACTAGATCAAGATGGCGGTGTAGGACGTGGAGAAGATGACCTTCCTGACACCGTGTGGGGTATACTGCTACACCTGCATGTCGTTCGGACTACACAATGCTCGGGCAACCTTCCAGCGGCTAATGCACATCGCCCTGGGCCAACAGCTCAGGAGGAACACTGAGGCCTACGTCGACGACATCGTGGTGAAATCTCTGGAGGCGAGGACCTCATACAAGACTTGGAGGAAACTTTCGCCATCCTGCGACATGTGGACCTGCGGCTCAATCCAGAGAAGTGCGTGTTCGGTGTCCCTTCGGGCAAGTTGCTGGGTTTCCTCGTTTCCCACAGGGGGATCGAGGCAAATCCAGAGAAGGTCAAGGCGGTAGAAGACATGATCCCGCCCCAAACTCTCGAGGAAATGCAAAACCTTGCGGGTTGCGTGACCTTGTTGGGGTGCTTCTTCTCCGAGAATGTGCCCTGCCGTTCGTCAAGCTGATCAAGAAGAAGGCCCTGTTCGAGTGGACCCCAGAGGCCGACCTGGCATTTCAAGACCTCAAGAGATATTTGACCAGCCCTCTAGTGATGGTCGCGCCTTGACCCCTCGAGCCCCTGGTGGTCTACCTAGTCGCCACGTCCCATTCAGCCAGTGCAGCATTGGTGGCTGTCCGGGAGGAGCACCAGGCCAAGGATGTGCCGCGTAAAGCCGTACCTCCAGCCGGGACGGAGCGGCGCCTGGATGGCACTGCTAAAGCCACGACGATGCCCTCAGACGATCAGACCCCGCAAGATGGCGACTTTGGGCCTGCAGAGGCCGTGGTGGGCAACCAAGCTCCTGAGGCCCCCATACCTCGGGAGGCGCCACAACCTCCGGAGGCCGCAGGCTCGACCGATGCTCCCACCCTCGTCGAGCACCCGGTCTACTTTGTTAGCACGGTACTACGGGATGCAAGGGCATGATACCCCATGCCGCAGAAGCTCCTACTCACGCTCCTGTTGGCCTCATGCAAGTTGCGTCATTATTTCCAAGGCCACCAAATTAAGGTCATCTCAGCCTATCCATTGGAGAGGGTGCTCCGGAGCCCTAACGCAGTGGGAAGAGTCACCGAGTCGAACATTGAGCTGCAGGCATTTGAGCTGGAGTTCAGCACAACCAGGGTCATCAAGGGAGCTGCCCTCGCCGACTTCGTGACAGAATGGCCCGACGCTCCGGAACCCGAAGCAGGTGAAAACGGATCCCTTTCGCCAGGAAGTGAAGCGCCAGACGGCTAGGTCATGTACTCCGAAGATACTTTTGCACGCAGGGCGCAGGGGCTGGAGTCATGCTCATCTCGCCCACTCAAGACAATCTCTACTAAACCGTGCAACTCTGCTTCCAGCAAGGCGAGAAGGTCTCCAACAACATCGCAGAGTACGACGGTTTGATCGCTGGCCTCAAGGCTGCGGCGGCCTTGGGGTGAAGCACCTCACCATCAAGGGCGACTCTCAGCTCGTCCTCAACTTCTCCAACAAGGTATACGAGCCAAAGGACGAGCACATAGAGTCATACCTCATGGAGGTACAAAAAATTGAGTCGCAATTCTTGGGCCTAGAACTGCAGCATGTGCCCCGCGACACAAACAAGGAAGCAAATGATATCGCCAAGAGGGCATCAAGGCGACAGCCCCAGGAGCCTGGCGTCTTCGAGGAGCAGCTCTTTAAGCCTTCAGCGGCCCCTCCGGCTGTAGAGCCTACGCCGCCTCAGGAGGAGGTCCCACCACCACCAATGTAACGCCCTCGATGCGACTATATCTCACACGTGTCGAAGCACGACTTAGAAGCATAACCGCATTGAAAGCAATGTCACAAGTGAGGTAATCTTCACACAACCCATGTAATACATAAGGAAAAGAGATACATAGTTGGCTTACAATCGCCACTTCACACATTACATGAATAAAACATTACATCAACCAGATACAATCAAGGTCCGACTACGGAACCAAAATAAAAGAAGACTACCCCAAATGCTACACAGATCCCCGATCGACCCCAACTGGGCTCCACTACTAATCAACTAGAATGAAACAACACAAAGGACAAGATCTTCAAAGAGCTCCTCCTTGAGCTTGGTTGCGTCATCTGCACGGTAACCTCGGAACCTGCAAGCTGGTTTTGGATGTATCTGTGAGTCACGGGGACTCAGCAATCTCACACCCTCGCGATCAAGACTATTTAAGATTATAGGAAGGGCAAAAGGTATGAGGTGGAGCTGCAGCAAGCGACTAGCATATATGGTGGCTAACATACGCAAAAGAGAGCGAGAAGAGAAGGCAAAAGCACGGTCGAACATCTATGATCAAGAAGTGATCCTAGAACAACCTACGTCAAGCATAACTCCAACACCGTGGTCACTTCCCGGACTCCGCCGAGAAGAGACTATCACGGTTACACACGTGGTTGATGCATTTTAATTAAGGTCAACTTCAAGTTTTCTACAACCGGACATTAACAAATTCTAATCTGCCCATAACCACGGGCACGACTTTCAAAAGATTCAAAACCCTGAAGGGGTGTCCCAACTTAGCCCATCACAAGCTCTCACGGTCAACGAAGGATGTTCCTTCTCCCAAGACAATCCGATCAGGCTCGGCATCCATGTTACAAGACATCCTCGACAATGGTAAAACAAGTCCAGCAACACCGCCCGAATGTGCCGACAAATCCTGATAGGAGCTTCACATATCTCGTTCTCAGGGCACACTCAGATTGTCCAAACATCCGGTAGGCCAGCCCAGAGTTGTCCCTGGTGGCCACCGGCGGCTGACAGGTTGGACCAACACTCAGAGGAGCACTAGCCCGGGGGGTTAAAATAATGATGACCCTTGAGTCTGCAAAACCCAAGGGAAAGAAAAGGCTAGGTGGCAAATGGTAAAACCAAGGTTGGGCATTGCTGGAGGAGTTTTATTCAGGGCGAACTGTCAAGGGGTTCCCATTATAACCCAACCGCGTAAGGAGCGCAAAATCTGGGAACATAACACCGATATGACAGAAACTAGGGCGGCATGAGTGGAACAAAACACCAGGCATAAGGCCGAGCCTTCCACCCTTTACCAACTATATAGATGCATTAATTAAATAAGAGGTATTGTGATATCCCAACAAGTAAACATGTTCCAACAAGGAACAACATCTCCATCTTCCAACAAGGACCAAACTTCAATCTTCACCTGCAACTAACAATGCTATAAGAGGGGCTGAGCAAAGCGGTAACATAGCCAAACAACGGTTTGCTAGGACAAGGTGGATTAGAGGCTTGGTTCAACAATATGGGAGGCATGATAAGCAAGTGGTAGGTATCACAGCATAGGCATAGCAAAAGAGCGAGCAACTACCAAGCAAAGATAGAAGTGATTTCGAGGGTATGGTCATCTTGCCTGAAATCCCGCAAGGAAGAAGAATGAGTCCATGAGGAAGACAAACGGACGTAGTCGAACGGTTCCTCACAAACGTGACATTATCGGAACCAACCCGAAGAAGCAACACTAGAAAGAAGCAAACAACATAGTAAAAAACCACCACATAATGATGGCATGATGCACACTCAAGTATGATGCATGTCCGGTTTAATGAGGCATGGCATGGCAAAGTGCACAAACAACCCTACAAATTAAGTAGGGCTCAATATGCAACTCTGTTGCATATTGATGAAACACCACATGACTTATTTAGTTCGATCTCGTTTATGTACTCAACAATATTAAATGTTGTTAGCATGGCAAGAGTGAAGCATAAAGAAACTACCCATCTAGGCAAGTTTAAATGAGGCCGGAACAACAAAACAATAAGTCCGAAAACTCCTCATGTGCATATTTTAGGTTTGGTACTGTTCTGCCCTAAACACAATTTTAGAGTTGTTAAACATGCAAAGTAAGGCCACCATGTTAAACTAGGCATACTTCTACCCAATTTACGTAGAAAGTTTATTAAATTCCGAGTTATGGTTAATTAGTTATGAAATAAAGCATTTTAGCATGTCCATAAAGCAAATTTAAAGAAACATCATTTTAAACATGTCAAACATGATTGAAATTTGGATATTATTAAACTAGACAAGATTCCAAGCATTTTTCATATATTAAGTTTTTTACATGTGATGCTTAGTTTGTGAGTTAAAATATGCATGAAGTTTAAGGGGCTTCCTGTAAAACTGGTTAGTCTCTGGATAATGTTAAAATCGCCAGAACGGAAAAAAAAGATGCAGGCTGAATCTGGTGGGCACTGGGGAGCTCACCATGGGCCTCGGTCCAGTCACTGGAGCTGGCTGCAGGCTGCGAGAGCGCTGGGTCGAAGGAGAGGAGAAGATGGGCCGACTTGGTTCGGTGCTGCAGGCCGGCTTGGGCTGGCAGAGGTTGCAGCTGGGCCTAGGAGGCGCTGCAAAAGAGGCGAAGCAGGGGTGCGGTCAACGCGACTGGACGAAAGCAGGCTCGTCCTCCTCTTCGGACAAAATAGGGGCGGGTCAAGGCAGAGGTCGCATGCAGGCAACAACGACGGATGGGGCTTCTACTCCAGCGACGAGGCTGTGCAAGGAACATATGGAGGAGCGGATCCAGGAGGTCTTGACAATGAGGAACCGGTTCCCGACAATTGGAGCGCGGGACGGCGCGATGAATGGCAATGGGCGGTGGAGCTTGAACATGTGCGGTCATGGCGACGAGCGGAAGGCCGACCAAAGGCGCGATGCAGAGGCAGGGGACCCGCTGGCGCGGCGGATCCGGCCCGAACGGGGCTCCTCTCGAGCTCGGTGCTGCTCCACGGTGGGAGGATGGAGAGGACGAAGCAAGGCGGCGGGACTTGCGGGGATGAACCCGACGAGGCTGCAGGTGGTCGTCGAGGTCGGGAACGGGCGCGGTGACAGTGAGGATCTCTCCGACGAGGCAGGGCCAGGTCTAGTGGTAGGGGCTTCCATGGCGGCTCTAGGGTACCTGAGACAGAGAAGGAAGGATCGGGCATGAGAGAGAGAGAGGGAGGAGGAAGGAAGGAAGAGGAGAGGAGAAAGGCGCAATGGGGAATGGAGCTCATCTGCTGGTCCGGCAACTCGGACCTCTGCCGGACGCGGGCGCGGGGCTCCGGGCGAGCACCTGCTTGGGAGAGGATCGAGGGGGCTTGCGAGGTTGGGGATTTGGTGGATCATGGGGAGGAGATGGTCGGCCCTCACTGGAAACGATGGAGTTTGTCAGGGTCGGCTGGATCGGGAGGGATCCCGAGGAAAACGGAGTGGCGGCGGCGCACTGAAACAGAGGGAAATGGTCTAGGGTTTGTCAAAAAGGGTAGGGATTCATCTGTTATAAATACCATGTGGGTTAGACTGTTTTACAAGGTAGGGATTAGGGTAGGGCTATCTTGTCCCTACGATAGTAATCGGGCGGTCGAGAAAAATATGTTAGGAAGTCCAATTAACAAAACGGAGACGTTTTCTAGATGTTTGGGGATGATCCGGATCCAACGGTGGCAACTGCCCGGGTCGGGTCCGGGACAACTTACGGACGCGCGCGCGAGGAGGGCCGCGGGCTGACGAGAGAGGTAAGGTTGGTTTTGGCGGATTGTGAAGAGCGGGTTGGTCTGAGAGAAGAGGGGAGAGATGCAGCCCAACACGGTTTCCGGAGATCGAAAACGTCCAACGTGAGACCGGCTATACTGCCGCTATAGTTATCCGTTGGGGCATCAAACGATCTCCGAATGTGACGAACTTGACAGGTGGTCTATTTACACTATAATAAGACCACACGCCAACTCTCATCTCATTTCGAGAACATTTTCCGGCCACTTATAAAATACTATTTCGGACATGCCGCGGGCACGTGCAAGTGTGTCTGGGCTCAAAACGGACAACGGAAAGAACGATGAGACCGGGACGGATGCATGTTTTGAAAACATGATGATGCAATGCACATGATGACATGGTATGCAATGCATGACACACAAGCACATGACAAGGCAACAACAGCGAATAACTGGAGGACACCTGGCACATCGGTCTCGGGGCATTACAACACTCCACCACTACAAGAGGATCTCGTCCCGATATCTAGAATGGCACCGGAGGGACAACGGACGAGAAAGAGAAGAGGTAAAACTAAGTTGCTTGTTGACAAAAGAGTGAAACCAAAGAACCTTGCCAGGTTGAACAAATTTGAGAAAAGAATAAAATGAAGGTGAACAAAGTCGAAAACACTCCGTTAGAAAAGAGGGACAAAGAACATTGCGAAAAAACTTGAGGTTGAAGGGCAGGATATATATTGAAACCACTCCGGTTAAGTAAAGATAGAGAAGGATTAAGAATGATATAATTTGGACAGCACTCCGACTGAAAATGGAAGGAATTAACAAGAACTTTACAAGATGAGAGGATACTTGATGAAATCAAAAACACACTACCTCCGAAACTATTGAAAGAATGGCACAATGGGTAAGAACGATTTCAGACGGCACTCCGGTTGAGAAGGGAGCAAAACTTGATAAGATGAGACAACTTGAATGGAGGCCACAACACTCCGGTTAAATGGATAATCCAAGAAAAGAACACGGTCCTGACAAGAACAAGAAGAAGGGTTGAAGAGAGCAACAACACTATGCCTCCGGAACGAAAGGATAGAAGATAGATAATTGGAATAAAAGAATGTAGAAGACAATGCCAACTCCTGCCACAAAAGAGCTTGAAAAGGCATCCTTTGGAGAAGGTTCGAACAGAGTTGTTGGAAATCCAACAACGAAAGGATAAGCTTGATATGGTCTTATGGAATACATCTCAAATTATGAGGTGAAATTCTGCCACTCACGAGAAAAGAATTGGATTGATATGAACAAGGAGACGAGAAAATATTTCACCGGGAGGATAGATGAAGAACTTGGATCATATATTATCACCATTAATAGCAACAATCCTTAGGGAAAGCTTTAGGTGAAAATATTACCCAAGATAACTCGAATGGCGAGATTGATGGATTTAAAATATCTCATTCTTGATAACTTGTGAATCACGGAGCACGACGGGAAATTATCAAGAAAGACATAACACCACCTCAAAAGATATGCGTGAATAATAGCACTCCGAATTGCAAGATGAAGTATGCATGAGCTCCTCTGAAAAGAATGTTGATGAACACTTCGAGAAGGAATTAAATTCTTAATGAACCATCATGTAGAACCTTCATGAAGAACTCCGTTAAACAAAAGAATGATCAAACGGAAAGAAATAGAAGTTGAAAACACAAGGTGAATCCTTGTACCGATTTAGATGAAACTCCGTGGTGAAAAAAATTGTAAAGGTTGGAACTCCGGGAAAAAGAGAAGATGAAACAATTGAAACCGAGAATTTTGATGGACCTCCGGAATAAAGAATTGAATTTACTCGATGAAACAAGAATAAGAATTACATTATGCTCATCCTTCACCAATTACATTGATGACAACCAACGGATTTGGCATATTACTTATTCCCATGGGAAAGGATTGATGAGAGATATAGCATAAACTTGATAAGGTATTTATGGAACCACCGGTGGGATTGAAACAACGAATAAATGATTTGATAACCCAGGAAGAGAACTCTTGAACGAACCACCGTAAGAATTGAAAATGAACGAAGAAAAACGAACACATCAGCAGGAGGAATTGGAAAATGAGCGAAGATACTTGAGGGAATTTCGATGCAAGTGAACGAAGAGATCCCGAATTGATTAGAGAAAACTTGAACGAAGCATCGGTAAGATTTGAGAACGAGAGATGAAAGCTAGAATGAAAAAATCTTGTGAAATGATGGGCTTCATAGAAAAACAAACTGAAATACTCTTGAAATGCTCCGGATGGGTGAAAAGAAATATTGACAAATGAATACAATGCTGAGAGAATGGCAATAAGCTAGAACCATGAGTCTAGAAGAGAATGGCGCAAGATTAAAGTGAAACTCTTCTTCGGTCTTCAAAATCCGAGAATGACGACGAGAACACCACCATGAATTATTTAGACACTCCGGAAGAATAAAAACGAAGAGGTTGAGCCAACGATGAAAAGATTTTGACAGATCTTGGAGAAGACATTTGACTGATGATAAATCATTCTTATGTCAAACTTCGAAAAGAATTTGAGAATACCTCCGGGAAAATAAGAAGAGTCAGGTAAGATCCTGGAAACAGACCTGTGGGTTAGGGCCCACTCAAAAGAAACACCATTGAAATGATTTAAAAGAGAGGATTGCACTGGTTGAATTAAAAGGCTTGAATGAGATAACATCCTCAAAATAGCTTAATGGATTAAGAGTGGAAACACGAATATTCTGAGATATCTTTAGCACTCTGGAACAAAAGAATAGCAAGCGGGGAAGATTAAGAGGTGCACCGGCATAAGTAGGCATTGGGAAAAAGAAAAGGAGTATGCTCAATACCAAGCTTGAATTGAATCCATCGGAGAAGAAAAGGAATGAATAATGGTAACTTAAATCTCCATTAGTATCTTCTTGAGAATCACCGGATAAGAACATTGGAAGGAAAGAAAGAAGAGACTTCACATCAATAAAATGATACTTGATTGAGATATATGAGTCCTCGGAGAAAAGCAAGGGAGGGAGGGCAGAAAAAAACAAAGGCAACTTAGAGATGGATGAAACAAACACCATTCAGAAGAAAACTGATACTTGATCTTGCGGATGTTGAAATGATCGGATCCGCTTGAGGAGAGAAAACACCGATTAAAAGGATTGACATGACAATCTTGATTATTATGAAGGATTAGTATTCACAAAGGAACATGAGAACACCGTTTAGAAAAGGTATGGAATCAACATTTGACTCGAAGCAACTCGAATACCACAACTCAAAACAAAACAAAGGATTGGCTTGCAGAATAAGCCGGAACAAACATATGATAGAGATTTCGTCCGAAGTTTTCGTGGTGGGACCTACACGGGCTCGATCGTACAGCACCATCATGTACAAGGCAGTGCACATGACATACGAAGCGTCCTCGAGTCGGCATAGCCAAGGACTCTTTAAGACACGACGAAACCACTGTAAAACCAACCGTGGATAGGCGGACCACTAGACACCGAACCCCAATTTCATATCATACATCTGACGGAAAGATATCCTAGGAGCTACTTGAATTCCGACTTATAAACTCCCGAAATTTTCCGGTTATGCAATCAGGTGTTGGGGATACAGAGGAATCATAATATCTCACCCAAAACTAACAAATCCTACATCCAGCTGTATCCATCCTTCAACACATAACCAAGATACCTTCAGAAATCATCTACCTCAACCTTCAAAAAGCATCCGTTATATGAGTTATGGCAATACTCCCAAACTCCCGCCCCAGTACTAGGTGGCGTCGAGGTTATCTCACCAACAACTGCATAAAAGAGATTTACGATGTCGGCGAAACTAATCTCAGGCATTCCAGAACTGCAACGATAAAATTGTGATGACAAACCTCGGAGCTCAACTCCCCGGGACACTGCCACAACCCCTAAATGACAGGAGGCACCAAGAACAATGTTCTCGTCACAAAACCATCAGAACGATTCCAAGATACCCGCGTGATCATAAATTTTTTTAGTGAAATTTGAGAAGAGAAGAGTCAAAACTCTACATCAGGATGCCTCACCAGAGCGACGAAGGGAATGAGGATTAAAAAGAAGTCCTAACTCTCCGATATATATAATTCCTAAATGACTCAAAACATTTCTAGACTCAATAATGCCAGAAATTCGATCAAGCAGGGGGCTCCTAAGGTCGGGGAAGGCTCTGATTACCAACTTGTAACGCCCTCGATGCGGCTATATCTCCCACGTGTGGAAGCACGACTTAGAGGCATAACCGCATTGAAAGCAATGTCGCAAGTGAGGTAATCTTCACACAGCCCATGTAATACATAAGGGAAAGAGATACATAGTTGGCTTACAATCGCCACTTCACACAATACATGAATAAAGCATTACATCAACCAGATACAATCAAGGTCCAACTACAGAACAAAAATAAAAGAAGACTACCCCAAATGCTACACAGATCCCCGATCGACCCCAACTGGCCTCCACTACTAATCAACTAGAACGAAACAACACAAAGGACAAGATCTTCAAAGAGCTCCTCCTTGAGCTTGGTTGTGTCATCTGCACGGTAACCTCGAAATCTGCAAGCTGGTTTTGGAAGTATATGTGAGTCACGGGGTCTCAATAATCTCACACCCTCGCGATCAAGACTATTTAAGCTTATAGGAAGGGTAAAAGGAATGAGGTGGAGCTGCAGCAAGCGACTAGCATATATGGTGGCTAACATACGCAAAAGAGAGTGAGAAGAGAAGGCAAAAGCACGGTCCAACATCTATGATCAAGAAGTGATCCTAGAAAAACCTACGTCAAGCATAACTCCAACACCGTGTTCACTTCCCGGACTCCGCCGAGAAGAGACCATCACGGTTACACACGCGGTTGATGCATTTTAGTTAAGGTCAACTTCGGGTTTTCTACAACCGGACATTAACAAATTCCCATCTTCCCATAACTGCGGGCACGGCTTTCGAAAGATTCAAAACCCTGCAGGGGTGTCCCAACTTAGCCCATCACAAGCTCTCACGATCAACGAAGGATATTCCTTCTCCCAAGACAATCTGATCAGGCTCGACATCCAGGTTACAAGACATCCTTGACAATGGTAAAACAAGTCCCGCAAAACCGCCCGAATGTGCAGACAAATCCCGATAGGAGCTGCACATATCTCGTTCTCAGGGCACACTCAGATTGTCCAAACTTCCGGTAGGCCAGCACAGAGTTGCCCCTGGTGGCCACCGGCGGCTGACAGGTTGGACCAACACTCAGAGGAGCACTGGCCCGGGGGGTTAAATAATAATGACCCTTGAGCCTGCAGAACCCAAGGGAAAGAAAAGGCTAGGTGGCAAATGGTAAAACCAAGGTTGGGCATTGCTGGAGGTGTTTTATTCAAGGCGAACTGTCAAGGGGTTCCCATTATAACCCAACCGCGTTAGGAACGCAAAATCTGGGAACATAACACCGATATGACGGAAACAAGGGCGGCAAGAGTGGAACAAAACACCAGGCATAAGGCCGAGCCTTCCACCCTTTACCAAGTATATAGATGCATTAATTAAATAAGAGGTATTGTGATATCCCAACAAGTAAACATGTTCCAACAAGGAACAACATCTCCATCTTCCAACAAGGACCAAACTTCAATCTTCACCTGCAACTAACAACGCTATAAGTGGGGATCATCAAAGCGGTAACATAGCCAAACAACGATTTGCTAGGAGAAGGTGGGTTAGACGCTTGGTTCAACAATATGGGAGGCATCATAAGCAAGTGGTAGGTATCGCAGCATAGGCATAGCAAAAGAGGGAGCAACTAGCAAGCAAATACAGAAGTGATTTCGAGGGTATGGTCATCTTGCCTGAAATCCCACAAGGAAGAAGAACGAGTCCATGAAGAAGACAAACGGACGTAGTCGAACGGTTCCTCACAAACGTGACGTTATCGGAACCAACCCGAAGAAGCAACACCGGAGAGAAGCAAACAACATAGTAAAAAACCACCACATAATCATGGCACGATGCACACTCAAGTATGATGCATGTCCGGTTTAATGAGGCATGGCATGGCAAAGTGCACAAACAACCCTACAAATTAAGTGGGGCTCAATATGCAACTCTGTTGCATATTGATGAAACACCACATGACTTATTTAGTTCGATCTCGTTTATGTACTCAACAATATTAAATGATGTTAGCATGGAAAGAGTGAAGCATAAAGAAACTACCCATCTAGGAAAGTTTAAATGAGGCCGGAACAACAAAACAATAAGTCCGAAAACTCCTCATGTGCATATTTTAGGTTTGGTACTGTTCTGCCCTAAGCACAATTTTAGAGTTGTTAAACATGCAAAGTAAGGCCACCATGTTAAACTAGGCATATTTCTACCCCATTTACATATAAAGTTTATTAAATTCCGAGTTATGGTTATTTAGTTATGAAATAAAGCATTTTAGCATGTCCATAAAGCAAATTTAAACAAACATCATTTTAAACATGTCAAACATGATTGAAAGTTGGATATTATTAAACTAGACAAGATTCTAAGCATTTTTCATATATTAAGTTTTTTACATGTGATGCTTAGTTTGTGAGTTAAAATGTGCATGAAGTTTAAGGGGCTTCCTGTAAAACTGGTTAGTCTCTGGATAATGTTAAAATAACCAGAACGGAAAAAAAAGATGCAGGCTGAATCTGGTGGGCACTGGGGAGCTCACCATGGGCCTCGGCCCGATCGCTGGAGCTGGCTGCACACTGCGAGAGCGCTGGGTCGAAGGAGAGGAGAAGATGGGCCGGCTTGGTTCGGTGCCACAGGCCGGCTTGGGCTGGCGGAGGTTGCAGCTGGGCCTAGGAGGCGCTGCAAAAGAGGCGAAGCAGGGGTGCGGTCAACGCGACTAGACGAAAGCAGGGTCGTCCTCCTCCTCGGACGAAACAGGGGCGGGTCAAGACAGAGGTCGTAGGCAGGCAAGAGCGACGGATGGGGCTTCTACTCCGGCGACGAGGCGGTGCAAGGAACGTATGGAGGCGTGGATCCAGGAGGTCTTGATGATGAGGAACTGGTTCCCGGCAGTTGGAGTGCGGGACGGCGCGATGAACGGCACCGGCGGTGGACTTGAACCTGTGCGGTCATGGCGACATGCGGAAGGCCAACCAGAGGGGCGATGCAGAGGCAGGGGACCCACGGGCGCGGCGGATCCGGCCCGAACGGGGCTCCTCTCGAGCTCGGTGCTGCTCCACGGCGGGAGGACGGAGAGGACGAAGCAAGGCAGCGGGACATGCGGGGATGAACCCGACGAGGCTGCAGGTGGTCGTCGAGGTCGGGAACGGGCGCAGCGACGGTGAGGATCTCTCCGACGAGGCAAGGCCAGGTCCAGTGGTAGGGGCTTCCATGGCGGCTACAGGGTACCTGAGACAGAGAAGGAAGGATTGGGCATGAGAGAGAGAGGGAGGAGGAAGGAAGGAAGAGGAGAGGAGAAAGGTGCAATGGGGAATGGAGCTCATCTGCTGGTCCGGCAACTCGGACCTCTGCTGGACGCGGGCGCGGGGCTCCGGGCGAGCACCTGCTCGGGAGAGGATCGAGGGGGCTTGCGAGGTTGGGGATTTGGTGGATCATTGGGAGGAGGTGGTTGGCCCTCGCTGGAAATGATGGAGTTTGTCATGGTCGGCTAGATCGGGAGGGATCCCGAGGAAAACGGAGTGGCGGCGGCGCACTGAAACAGAGGGAAATGGTCTAGGGTTTGTCAAAAAGGGTAGGGATTCATCTGTTATAAATACCATGTGGGTTAGACTATTTTAAAAGGTAGGGATTAGGGTAGGGCTATCTTGTCCCTACGATCGTAATCGGGCGGTCGAGAAAAATATGTTACGAAGTCCAATTAACAAAACGGAGACGTTTTGTAGATGTTTGGGGATGATCCGGATCCAACGGTGCCAACTGCCCGGGTCGGGTCCGGGACAACTTTCAGATGCGCGCATGAGGAGGGCCGCGGGCTGATGAGAGAGGTAAGGTTGGGTCTGGCGGATTGTGAAGAGCGGGTTGGTCTGAGAGAAGAGGGGAGAGATGCAGCCCAGCACGATTTCCGGAGACCGAAAACGTCCGACGTTAGACCGGCTATACTGCCGCTATATTGATCTGTTGGGGCATCAAACGATCTCCGAATGCGATGAAACTTGACAGGCGGTCTATCTACACTATAATAAGACCACACGCCAACTCTCATCCCATTCCGAGAACATTTTCCGGTCACTTATAAAATACTATTTCGGTCATGCCGCGGGCGCGTGCAAGTGTGTCTGGGCTCAGAATGGACAATGGAAAGAATGTGGAGACCGGGACGGATGCATGTTTTGAAAACATGATGATGCAATTCACATGATGACATGGTATGCAATGCATGACACGCAAGCACATGACAAGGCAACAACAGCGAATAACTGGAGGACACCTGGCACATCGGTCTCGGGGCGTTACAACCAACCTAAGGAGCTCCCGCCCGCGGCCCGACCTCAGGAGCACGCCTACTCCTTGCGCTTAAGACTCAGGAGGGGTGTTGGACTGAAGAATTCAAGGCATACCTGCTGTGGGGACACTACCGAAGAAAGAAGAAGATGCGGAGCGCGTGGCCCGGCAAGATACGACGTATTGCATCGAGGATGGTGAGTTTTATAGGAAACGACCAAACAATGTTCCTTTGCGATGCATCTCCAGGAAACAGGGGGCGAGCTGCTTGCTGACATCACTCGTTGTTGCGCACCTTGGTTGGCAAGGCATTCCGCAGCGGACTCTACTGGCCCACGGCACTCAGCGATGCAACCAAGCTGGTCAAATCCTGCGAGGCTTGCCAGTTTCATGCCAAGCAAATCCACCAGCCTGCTCAGGGCCGCCAGACCATCCCAATCTCGTGGCTGTTTGCGGTCTGGGGCTGGATATCCTGGGTCCATTCCCTCAAGTGCCAGGGAGCTACTGCTACCTCTACATCGCCATCGACAAGTTCACCAAATGGGCGGAGGTGGAAGCCATCTGCAACATCCTAGCTAGGTCAGCAGTTAAGTTCATCAAGGGCCTCGTGAGCCGATTTGGGGTCCCTAACCGCATCATCACCGATAACGGCTCGCAGTTCAACAGCCATCTCTTCAAGACATATTGTGCTAACCTTGGAACATAGATTTGCTACGCCTCGGCAACACACCCCAGGAGCGACGGCCAAGCCGAGCGCGCCAACGCGGAGGTCTTGAGAGGCCTCAAGACCAGGACCTTCAAGAAGAAGCTCGAAGCCTGTCGCAGGGGCTGGCACGACGAGCTCCAGTCCATGTTATGGTCCATTCGCACCACTGCCACCAAGCCAACAGGCGAGACCCCTTTCATCCTCGTCTACGGAGCAGAAGCGGTTCTCCCTCATGAGGTCAAGCATCACTTCACGCGGGACCTAGCATTCGATGAGATGCATCAAGACGCCATGCAGGGGATGGACCTTGTGCTGGGGGAGTAACGCCGCAGTCAAGCCTCGCTACGAGCGGCAAGGTACCAGCAGGCGCTAGGGCGGTATCATTGCCGTAGAGTCTGCTCCAGTACGCTCGAGGTGGGCGATCTCGTCTTGAGGCGGGTGCTCTCTAGGGAAGGGCTACATAAGCTCTCTCCTGTCGGATTTTGGGTTCCGGCAGACCCTTGAGGTTCGAACACTGGGGTGCGTGCGGAGATTTCGCCTCCTACCTACCTGCACCCCTCCGCCTCGCTAAGATTTGAGCTATGGAAAGAATAACACGAGGGACACAAGGTTTATACTGGTTCGGGCCACCGTTGTGGTGTAATACCCTACTCCAGTGTGTGGTGTGGTGGATTGCCTCTTGGGCTGATGATGATGAACAATACAAGGAAGAACAGCCTCGCGAGGGTCTGTTCTTGGCTGGGGGGATGAACCGCTGGGAGGAGTTCAGTCACCCTTCTCTCTCCCTCTCTCTCTGCCCCCACCTCTCGTGGGTGGCTGGTCCTATTTATAGAGGCCCTGGTCCTCCTCCCAAATATCGAGCGGGAAGGGAGCCAACAACGGCGGGCTAATTTGAAGGGGGACAACTAGTACCAGCTATCCTGACAAAAGTAGTCTTCGCCTGCACAAAGCTCTGGTGGTGACGCTGTCTTGGGCTCCACGATGACCTCTGTCTTGCAGTCCTCCTGGTCTTGGTCTTGTTGCACCGAAATGCCAACCTTTGCCTGATGCCTCGGTACTCTGCGACTGCGCTTGCCCCCTTTGCACCAAAGGGGAAAGGAGGACACTACGCGGGCTGGCACCCACCTGGCGCCCTTGGTCGTCATGGCTTGCATCACGGGCACCTCATGAGGTACCCCACCTTGATCTCTCCGCCTCCTCGCGAGCTAGCCTGACGAGGCCGTGCCTGAGGAAGCCCCGTGTCGTCCGCCCCGCGAGGCTTGGCCCCTCGCGAGGGTCTCGGGTCTGTGTTGATGAAGATGGGCTGTGCTGGGCCCCCCTTTGAGCCACGACGCAGGCCGCAGGCAGGCAAGTCTGGGGACCCCCATTCCCGGAACACCGACAGTAGCCCCCGGGCCCAAGGCGCGCCCAGGCTTGGCCGTGTAGGGCGGCGAAAGGGCAAGAGCGAAGCGCCGCGGGCCCTAACAGCCTGCGGTCTTGAGCGCCGCGTGGCGGTTGATTGGACGTGGGCGTCTCCACTTCCCCATGGCGCCTCGGCAACTGCACGGATTGGACAAGTCCCTGCATGCAAAGCGGGTCATAATTACCTGCGATCATGGGGGCCGTCGGTTGGCCCTTGCCAGCTATAAGTACGGATCGGCGCACGCCCTTCCAGTTCATCCCCCTTGCTTCTCCTTCTTCTTCATGGCCCCGTCGAGGAGGTTCTCGGCCGCAGAGAAGGGGAAGGCTCACCAGGTTGAGCCCGCCTCTCCCCCGCCCAAGCGCGGCCAAGGGCGCCCTCGCAAACATCTTGTGGCTACCACGGCAGCTCCCCGCGGCCGTGGATTGCTGCGGCCGGGGGGCGCGCTCCGGCTGCGCGTCCCGCTAGGCCACGCTTTCGCGCTGTTGAGGTGCTGCCGGAGTTCGTCATGTGGTCGGTGAGCCGACTAGCACCCGACTTCCACTTCCTCACTTCCTCCTTAGCGAGCTCCCGGCCGGCGCCCCAGGCGGCCTCTGGCTTCAGGCCGACGGCTGCTGCAGCCGGGCCTCATGGGTCTCACTGGAGGTCTCCGCAGCCGGGAGCCTGGCCCTGGCCCGCGGTTGTCAGACGTTTTCCCGCGCGCGTGGCCTGAGCCGTCGGTGCACCCTGCACCTCAAGTTCGACGGCGATGCCACCCTCTACGCGAGGGTGTTTGGGGAAGATGGTTGCCGCGCAGGGTGCTGCCCCGAGGGCGACGACCGCCGCTGGGAACCCAGCTCTGGCGATGATGGAGAGGGCAGCGCTCGTGCGGCTGGCGGTGCTTAGGGTTCCCCAAGCTTCGCCGATTCTTCTTCAGGTGGCGACTCTTCTAGCGGTGGCCGCGGTCAGCCTCCACGCCGTTTGTATCTGCTTGGGAGGTGGTAGCGTGTCCGCCCGCCGTCGCGCCCCGGTGAAGTGCGAGAGGGAGTCTGCCTGAGCCCCGGAGGAAGCTCGGGTCTTCCCTGCGGGCCGGTGTGAGGCGAGCTGCGCCTGATTTGTTCTTTCTTTTCCTTTTTCCTGCGTAAAAAAGACAGTAGTATGGAGCCCCGCGGGGGCGTGTTTGGGTTATTGCTGTTAATCATCGTTTTGCTTCCGTTATCGTACCTTCCGGCTACGTGCCCGCGCATGGATAGTTCCCGGCCCCAGCCGTGGGGGGCGACCGACCCAGGCCCTATGTTTGTGTCGCGGTGCCCGTGGGGCACGGACTGGAGGGGTGCTCCTGTAATGGGCCCAGAACGCGAACCCTTTGAACGACTAGGATAGGAACACTCGCGAGGGTGCTCGGCTGCCCCCCCTCGCAAGGCCTTGCAAAAGAGAAATCGAGGCAGGGGAGTGAAAAGTCGAAGAACCACAAGCCAAAGACGGCAACAACTTCAATAAAACTTCGAATGAGAAGGAACAAGCCAACTACAGAAAGCAAATGAAAAGCCGCATTCGGCACCTAATCTAGTCTTCGACGTCTTCTCACCAGCACGGAGCTAAGTGCTGCCACTGGGCGTGGGAGGGAGCCCCAGGGCCTGAGGCTGGCGCTTCTGAGACTCCGAGGCGTGTACAGCCCCAACTCATTATTATGTGAGAGTGTCACGGGCGGCGAGCTTCACATGCGTTGGCCTTCTTCACAGGCTGCGGGCCTTTTCCAAAACGCGACAGCTTCACAGGCATTCGCCTTCTTCACAGGCTCTGGGCCTTTTCCAAAATGCGACAGCTTCACAGGCATTCACCTTCTTCACAGGCACTGGGCCTATTCCAAAACGCGACAGCTTCACAGGCATTCGCCTTCTTCACAGGCTCTAGGCCTTTTCCAAGACGCGACTGCTTCAAAGGCATTCGCCTTCTTCACAGGCTCTGGGCCTTTTCCAAGATGCGACAGCTTCACAGGCATTCGCCTTCCTCACAGGCTCTGGGCCTTTTCCAAGACATGAAAGCTTCACAGGCATTCGCCTTCTTCACAGGCTCTGGGCCTTTTTAGGGGTAGAACCTCCGGAGGTGCTGGATGTTCCATGCGTTCTGGACCGGCACCCCCTCCTGAGTCTCCAAGCGTGCGGAGCCGGGCCTGGAAACATGAACAACTTTGAACGGGCCCTCCCACATGGGAGAGAGCTTGTGCAGCCCCTCCCTGGAGAGAACCCGCCTGAGCACGAGGTCTCCTACCTCAAGAGTTCTGGGGCGGATGTTGTGGCAGTGATATCGCCGCAGTGCTTGTTGGTACCTCGCCGCTCGCAGCGCGGCTTCTCGGCGACGTTCCTCCCCAGCACGAGGTCCATCCCCCGCATGGCGTCCTGCTGCGCCTCATCGAACGCCAAGACCCGCGCGGAGCGACGTCTGACCTCGTGAGGGAGGACCGCTTCGGCTCCGTAGACCAGGAAGAACGGGTCTCTCCAGTCGGCTTGGTCGCAGTTGTGCGGATGGACCACAACACAGACTGAAGCTCGTCATACCAACCTCTGCCGCAGGCCTCCAGCTTCTTCTTGAACGTCCTGGTCTTGAAGCCCCTCAGGACCTCTGCGTTGGCTCGCTCGGCCTGGCCGTTGCTTCGGGGGTGCGCCACCGAAGCGTAGCATATCTGCGTTCCAAGGTTAGCACAGTATGTTTTGAAGAGGTTACTGTTGAACTGCAAACCGTTGTCTGTGATGATGCGGTTCGGCACCCCGAACCGGCTCACGATGCCCTTGATGAACTTGACCGCGGAACCCGCGGGAATGGTGCGGACAACCTCTACTTCAGCCCACTTGGTGAACTTGTCCACGGCGACGTAGAGGTAGCGGTAGCCCCCTGGCGCCCGAGGAAACGGGCCCAAGATGTCCAGCCCCCAGACTGCGAATGGCCACAAAAGGGGTATAGTCTGCAGGCCTCCTGCTGGCTGATGGATCTGCTTGGCGTGGAACTGGCAGGACTCACAAGCTTTCACTAATTCGACGGCGTCATTGAGCGCGGTGGGCCAATAAAACCCACTGCGGAATGCCTTGCCGACGAGGGTACGTGATGATGAATGATGTCCATAGTCTCCGCCATGTATATCTTCCAGCAGTTCCTTCCCTTGCTCCCTGGAGATGCAGCGCAGGGATACATCGTTTGGTCGCTTCCGGTAGAGCTCTCCATCCTTGATGCAGTATGCCGTGGCCTGTCGTGCCACTCGCTCCGCTTCCTCCTCCTTCTCCGGCAGGGTCCCTTGTGTTAAGTAACTCCAGAGCGTCGTGATCCAGCATTCCTCCCGAGGTTCCATCATCAGGAGAAGGTGTGCTCCTGAGGCCGGGCCATAGGCCGGAGCTCCCCTGGCAGGTGGCTGGGGGAGCTCCTCCCGAGGCTGAGCCGTGTTTGACATTGATGGCTGGGCTGAGGGCTTGAAGAGCCGCTCCTCGAAAACGCCAGGCTCCTGAGGTAACCGCCTGGACGCCCGTTTGGCGATGTCATCGGCCTCCTGATTGGTGCCACGGGGCACATGCCGCAACTCCAACCCCCAGAACTGCTTCTCCATCCTACGGACCTCCGCAAGGTAGGCTTCCATGTGCTCATCTTTCGGCTCATACACCTTGTTGGAGAAATTGACAAGGAGCTGCGAATCGCCCTTGATGGAGAGGCGTTTCACTCCCAGGGCAGCAGCGGCCTTCAAGCTCGCTATTAAACCTTCATACTCCGCTATGTTGTTGGAGACCTTTTCACCTTGCTGGAAACAGAGCTGCACACCGTAGTAGAGCTTCTCCTGAGTGGGCGATATAAGCACCGCCCCAGCCCGAGCGCCATGCCTGGAGAACGCCCCATCGAAGTACATGACCCAGCCTTCTGGCGCCTCGCTTGCCGGGGAGAGGGACCGATCCTCGTCTGCCTTGAGGCCTGGTGCCTCCGTCCATTCTGCCACAAAATCCGCCAACGCTGCTCCCTTGATGACTCTGGTCATGCTGAATTCGAGCTGAAACGCTTGCAGTTCTATGTTCCACTCAGCGACCCTTCCAGCTGAGTTAGGGCTCCTGAGCACTCTCTCCAGGGGGTATGACGAGACGACCTTGATGGGGTGACCCTGAAAGTACTGCCGCAGCTTGCGCGAGGCCACCAGTAGCGCGAGGAGGAGCTTCTGAGGCATGGGGTACCGTGCCCTTGCATCCCGCAACACCGTGCTGACGAAGTACACTGGGTGCTCAACGAGGTGGAGTGCGTCAGTGCTGGTGGCTCCCTTCGGAGACCATGGCGCCTCTTGAGGCCATGAGGCCTCCTGAGACTGGCCATCGAGGAGAGGGGCCTCTTCCGCCTCCGGTGCACTCCTCTGCGGTGGCTGATCCTCCTCAGCCGCGGTGGCGGTTTCAGTGGGCCTTCCTTGTTCCTGTTTTGCCTTGTCCCGGGCTACTGCAGCGGTTTTGATTCGACGCTCCTCTCTGACTGCCACCAAGGCTGCGCTGGCGGACTAGGGAGTGGCGGCGAGGTAAAGCACCAGGGGCTCTTGTTGGCGCGGAGCCACCATGACCGGTGGGATGGTCAGGTATCTCTTGAGATCCTGGAACGCCTTGTCGGCCTCTTCAGTCCACTCAAAGGGCCCCCTTTTCTTCATTAGCTGGAAGAAGGGCAGCGCTCGTTCTCCCAACTTGAAGATGAAGCGCCCTAGCGCAGTCACGCGCCCCGTGAGCTTCTGCATTTCTCTGAGGGTCTTTGGCGGGCTCAAGTCTTCCACCGCCTTGACCTTTTCCGGGTTAGCCTCTATGCCTCGGTGGGACACGAGGAAACCCAAGAGCTTGCCCGAGGGGACTCCGAACACACACTTCTCTTGGTTGAGCCGTAGGTTCACTGCGTTGAGGCTCGCGAAGGTTTCCTCCAGGTCTTGTATCAAGGTCCTGGCCTCCCGAGACTTTACCACAATGTCATCGACGTAAGCTTCAACATTCTTCCTGAGCTGCGGGCCCAAGGTGATGTGCATCAGCCGCTGAAAGGTTGCCCCTGCGTTACGCAGCCCGAATGGCATGCATGTGTAGCAGTACACCCCACACGGGGTTAGGAAGGCTGTCTTTTCGACGTCTTCTACCGCCATCTTGATCTGGTGATACCCAGAGAAGGCATCCAAGAAGCATAGCTGGTCGCATTCCGTGGTGGAATCGACGATCTGGTTGATGCGGGGGAGCGGGAACGGATCTTGCGGGCATGCTTTGTTGAGTTTGGAGAAGTCGACACACATGCGCTCCTTCCCTCCCTTCTTTGGCACGACGATAGGGTTGGCCAACCAATCCGGGTATCGAACCTAGCGAATGACCCCAGCGGCTTCTAATTTGCGGGTCTCTTGGACGATGAAGGCCTGCTTTTCTGTGGACTGCCGCCTGGCCCTCTACTTCACAGGGCGCAAATTGGGGCACACGTTGAGGTGATGCTCGATTACACTCCTAGGGATCCCTGCCAACTGGTCAGGCTCCTAAGCGAATACCTTCTTGTTTGCGCGCAGGAACCCGACCAGGGCCTCCTCCTGCTCGGGTTTAAGGTTGGCGCCTATGGTGAATGTGGCGTTGGTGGACCCGTCCTCATCAACGGGTATCTGCTTGGTTTCTGCCTTGTCTTGGGTGAACAACTGTTTCTTCTTGGCGAGTGCAGCCCCCTTGGGCTCGGGGGTCTCCAAGTCGGCGGGCTGTGCCGACGCCGCCGTCTTGAAGGCGAGCTTGAGCACCCGCAGCGCGTCTCCGGTGTCCCCGTGCATGGTCAGGACACCTCTGCTCCTGGGCATCTTCATGAGGTTGTACGCCGGGTGCGTCGCGACCATGAACTGGGCCAGCGCTGGGTAGCCGAGGATGGCGTTGTACGGGAGGCCGATGGGGGCGATGTTGAAGTCGACCAGCTCCGTGCGGAAGTTGTTGTAGGTGCCGAAGGTTACTGGGAGCCGGATCTGTCCCAAGGAGCTGGATGATCCGCCCTCAACACCTGAGAAGGGCCGGCTGGGTTGCAGCCGTTCCAGGGGTATGCAGAGGAGGTTGAAGGCCTCAACCAAGAGCATGCCGAGGCCCACACCGCCATCAATGAGAGTTCTGGTGACTGCCACCTGGCAGATGGTGGGGGTGCACAGCATGGGGAGTGCACCCGAGCAGGCCGAGTTGGAGGGGTGGTCCTCCGAGCTGAAGGTCAGGCCGGTCTCGGGCGCCGCCCGGTCCGGGAGAGCCCCCTGCCGCGTGGAAGCAGCGCTGACCCGGCGGATGAACGGCTTGACGTGGTAACTTGTAGGCGGCGCCTGCGAGCCGCCCAGCAGGGCCGCAACGACCGGGGGTGTTGGTGTAGCGCGATGGGCGGGGAAGAGGCTGCGGGGCTCTTCCCATGAGGCCACGGAGGCTGCCGGCAGGTGGAGCAGCCATGTGCACGGAGCACCGGTGAGGGCCATGGGGAGCTAGTTGGCCACGACCCTATGGTCACCTTCGGCTTCGAGGAGGGCCTCCTCGCTCGCCAGCAAGAAGGCCAGCGGATCTGTCGCGTCGCCGTAGCGCGCGGCGTCGTTGGCTTGAACTTGTCCGGCCACCGTACCCGTTGCCGGGCTGGGGCCAGGGCTCGGAGCCCCCTGGCCCCCGTGCTAGCGCCGGCAGCCAGAGCGGGCGACGCGCTACTCATCGCGAGGCAGGCCGCGACGGTGGTGGAATAGTAAACTCCGGCGCACCACTACCTGGCGCGCCAAATGTCGGATTTCGGGTTCCGGCAGACCCTTGAGGTTCGAACACTGGGGTGCGCACAGAGATTTCGCCTCCTACCTACCTGTGCCCCTCCGCCTCGCTAAGATCTGAGCTATGGAAAGAATAACACGAGGGACACAAGGTTTATACTGGTTCAGGCCACCGTTGTGGTGTAATACCCTACTCCAGTGTGTGGTGTGGTGGATTGCCTCTTGGGCTGATGATGATGAACAATACAAGGAAGAACAGCCTCGCGAGGGTCTGTTCTTGGCTGGGGGGATGAATCGCTGGGAGGAGTTCAGTCACCCTTCTCTCTCCCTCTCTCTCTGCTCCCCACTTCTCGTGGGAGGCTGGTCCTATTTATAGAGGCCCTGGTCCTCTTCCCAAATATCGAGCGGGAAGGGAGCCAACAACGGTGGGCTAATTTGAAGGGGGACAGCTAGTACTAGCTATCCTGACAAAAGTAGTCTTCGCCTGCACCAAGCTCTGGTGGTGATGCCGTCTTGGGCTCCATGATGACCTCCGTCTTGCAGTCCTCCCGGTCTTGGTCTTGTTGCACCGAAATGGCAACCTTTTCCTGATGCGTCGGTACTCCGCGGCTGCGCTTGCCCCCTTTGCACCAAAGGGGAAAGGAGGGCACTGCGCGGGCTGGCACCCACCTGGCGCCCTTGGTCGTCATGGCTTGCGTCACGGGTACCTCATGAGGTACCCCGCCTTGATCTCTCCGCCTCCTCGCGAGCCATCCTGATGAGGCAGTGCCTGAGGAAGCTCCGTGTCGTCCGCCCCGCGAGGCTTGGCCGCTCGCGAGGGTCTCGGGTCTGTGTTGATGAAGATGGGCCGTGCTGGGCCCCCCTTTGAGCCATGCCGCAGGCCGCAGGCAGGCAAGTCTGGGGACCCCCGTTCCCAGAACACCGACATCTCCCATGTGGGAGGGCCCGTTTAGGATTGCCCGCGTCTCCAGGCCTGGCCTCGCGCGCCTGGAGACGCAGGACGGGACCCCCATCTAGAACGCCTGGAACATCCAACACCTCCGGAAGTTCTACCCATGAAGCAAGGCCCAGTGCCTGTGAAGGTCTACGTTTGTGACACTCTCACGTAATAATGAGTGGGGCTGTACACGCCCCAGAGTCTCTGGAGTGCCCCCCTCAGGCCTTGGGTCTCCCTCCCACGTCCTAGTGGTAGCACTTAGCTCCTTGCTGGTGAGAAGACTAGACTAGGTGTTGGACGCGGCTGTTCATTTGCTTTCTGTTGTTGGTTTGCGCCCCTTTTCATGGAATTTGGAGTTATGGCATTTCTCGATTGCTCGGTTGAACCCTTTCTTTTCTCTACTTCCTCGCTCGGTTCTTTGTTTTGCACCGGGGAGGGCGGTAGTTCCATGACGCTCTCCCTCGCGTGCCTCGTGCGGGGGCTGGGCAGGTGTGAGCATGTGCTGGCCTAACCTAAGCAGCGGGCACGCCTAGCAAGAGCCCTGTCCTGTCACTCCAGAGCTTTGGCTCCCCCGACCTTCACGAGGCACCCTTGATTGAGCTCGCGGTTGGCGCACCCCCCTAAAGTCCGTGCCCCACAGGTACCGTGGTGTGGTGCCCTGGGCCATTATCATGAGTGATAGAGGCGAGAGTGTCCCGATCTTCCGATGAGAAGATAACTATCAATTTGGTGGAGACGACTTTGACGATCCGACTACAAACATGCACGACATTGCACCTTAGCAATCGCTATCCCAATCTCCTGAGGTTACTGACGATGCCAGAGGCACGGTCAACCTGACCACAAAGGTCTATTCCTGCAAGCAATTGAAGAGCGAGCAAGAATATGATAAATCAATCTGAATATTGCAAATATATATGAAGTATTGATAATGGTGGGGATCCGTAAGCGGTCATGGTCTGGTTGTTGGACACAAACGAAGTACACGAAGTTGCAATGGCTAACTTTTAACTAAACAAATCCCAAAGAAAAAGCTACTAGATGGATCTACTTATATAGGAGCAAGGGGTGGTGGCCAAGGAGGTGGAAGGACGTCCCAAGGCAGCCTAAAACTAACCCTAGGTCGTACAAGGCTCATGGGCCCAAGTGGAGGTGGTGCAACACCTTTGGACTTGTTATTTGACTCGAATTCTGCCGAGCGTCAGATTGTTTCGTCGATATCTCAATGGTCCGGATGAATTTGAAAGTGAATCCAATTGGGTTGGAAAGAGCCCGAAATCTAATTTCCAACAAAAGAACAATCACCCAATTCGGAGTCCGTATGAAAAAGTTGTTGGCGTTTTGAGTCAGGTAAGTCTGTGTAGTCCGAATCTGAATCCAGAACGTGAGAGACTTGGACTCTATCTTCTCTTGGGACAAAAGTGACGTGAGAGAACTTTTTGACGAGCAAGTAAACATCTCTTTCTCCCTTATATTCATATGTGGATTGTACAAATGTCCCATACACCTGCAATTAGACAAAACACAAAAGTGTGTGAAGTATTTTTGTTCTGGATATCATAAATAGATTACTGAATAGTTTGCACTAGAAATCACCTGACAAATATGCATGTATGCAATAATTTTTGTCTTATCCAAGGTATTCATGTCCTCATCATCCTCCCATTCTTGAAAACAAAGCCGTCCTCAGTGTTGCTTAATCTGAAATGTGGTTAACAAAAGAGACAAGGTGTACATGTTATATATGTATATGTCATCCATTTTTACTTTACTTAATTTTTGCACATATGACACATGTACACATGAGTAACATTCATAGTTCATAAAATGTAAATCCAAAATATTATCAAGATTATTATAAGGCGTGAAAATGTTGCAACTCAATTTGCACATATAAATGAAGCTCTTATTCATATCAAAATATTGACAATGTTCATCATTAAACCATCCCAACATTGCAGAATAAACCTTATTTGCATCAAATTTACATGCTACCACATGCTTAAATAAGCAAACATGCAATAAGTCATTTGACACAGAATCATCACCAAGATTAGAGGTCATATCAAAATGATTAAACATGGGTTCTTTTGCATCAATAGTTAATTCACTGGGTGCATTCGACATTACTGATATTGCACTTGTTTGGTCACATGCCAAAATCAAATCATCAACATAGTCCTCTAAAATAGGTGTTGTGATCAAAGTAGTGGGTAGGTCATCACATGGTGATCTAAAATTGACAAGGTATTCATCATACTCATGTGGAGGTGGAAGATCATTACCTTTGTCATTACCTTTTATGATCAACTCAGATGATGTAGCGACTCTCGGGGGCGATGTGTCACATGGTGGAGGTTGTTCTCCTCGTGGGCAACACAACAACGGATGTGGTTGTAATAGTATGCCTAGTAGTTGAAGGAATAATCATATCAACTCTTGGAATGTGCACTGTGCGCTTGTTCTCCTCGTGGGCAACGCGTCGTTTTATTTCATGTTCAGCTTTGCAAGCAAGACGAAACAAGTGGTCCATAGGATAACACTCTTCATGAATTAATATCTCTTGAATATCACGGTTTAATCCTCCCCAAAATCTATCCATAAAATCATCTTCACTTTCTTCTAAGGAGGAATGCAACAAGGTAGTTTGTAAATCATCATAATATTTTGTTACAGTGTCACTACCTTGTTTTGAATGTTGCAACTTAATCATGTCGCGAGTATAATAAGCGGGAACGAAAGTATGTCACATGGGAAGTTTGAAATCATCCCAAGTAGTAGGTATATAATCAGGGTGTAACCGACAATATTCACTCCACCAAACCAAAGCATAACTAGTGAAAGAACCAACCGCAACCTTAACCTTTTTATGGTCATCAAAATTATGGGAAGCAAATATATTTTTTATGTTGAACTCCCATTCAATATATAAAGCAGGTCTAAAATGGCCATTAAATGGTGGTATAGATACATTAACATGGCCATGTGCATTTGGATGTTTGTGCACCTCTTGTGACGGTTGTGGTATTTGCAAAGGTGGTGGCACATCTCCCACGATTGACAAAGCCCATGAATTGACACTGGATCCTGTCATGATTAGTAGAAACAAGAAACAGAATCCAAAAATGTGTTCCTATGAACTACTTGGAAGTGGTGGTAAAACGCTCACAGTATAGCAAATCTCAATATCTTACAAGTTCTTACCATGCAGCAAGTGGTGATCGGAAACCAGGAGTGTCAAATAACTCTGAAGATTTAGTAAAGCGATTGCCAGGGGAACGTACATATACACGGTGTAGAAATATGTGGAGCTGGGTTGGCTATATTGGTAGCAAAAGATTAGCAATAATCAATTCAAAGATGCAATGTTGAATAAACATTCAACGACGGTACTGTGCTGGTCCTAGGCTAGACCGGACTAGAGATGCGAGCCTAGAACACTAATGAGGTCACGATGTTGCACAACTAGCATCAATGAAGGATACTAAGTAGCTCTAGATAGCAAGATAAAAGTGAAGATCACAACGGCAGTAAAGATAATGATGAAAAACAACTGCCAAGCAGGATATACAACAACTCTCTCTCTCTCTCCAACTTTCCTCTTGAAAAGTTTGAGCCAATTTTCTGATAACTTTTTTCAACAGTGCACAAAAGAGATTCCAATCCAAATTCATCTATGAGATTGAGTCTAGAGTGATCCGAATTTTGTTTTTTTTCTCCTATTTTTTTCCTCACACTTTTTTCTCTTTTTCTTTCTTTTTTTCTCTAACTTTTTTATTACTTTTTTCTCTCTAGTTTTTTTCTCTGTCTTTTTTTCTCTCTCCCTCTTTCCAAAACAAACTAGATAAGATGCAGATTGGATCAAGCGAAGATGTGAACGATCTCAACTATGATTATGACAATGAACGATGGGTAGCATGTGGTGGAAATTGATGGATGGGTGATGGACAGCTGAATGGATAACGATGCAACGGTGGCGTGACTAATGTGAACAGAACTCAAAACTCTAAACAAACTATACACTAAGACCAGCAACTCGACACGACGATGCAACCGATAATTCAACTATGCAGGCAATGAAAGGAAAATTGAAAAGTCTCAGACTGGCTTGGACAAAGGATGAATAGATCTAACTTTTTTTTGTGGCTTTTTCTTGGACAATAGGTAAGAAAATAAATCGAATCTAGGAAAAGGTGGAAATTCTCACCGAGCGACCTTAAAACTGATACCACTTGATAGAGGCGAGGGTGTCCGATCTTTCGATGAGATGATAACTATTGATTTGGTGGAGACGACTTTGACAATCCGACTACAAACGTGCACGACGTTGCACCTTAGCAATTGCTAAACCAATCTCCTGAGGTTATTGACGATGCCGGAAGAACGGTCAGCCTGACCACGATGGTCTATTCCTGCAAGCAATCGAAGAGCAAGCAAGAACATGATAAAGCAATCTGAATATTGTGAATATATATGAAGTATTGATAATGGTGGGGATCCATAAGCGATCTTGGTGTCACAGCCCTAGATCTTTCTTGTAATTAATTGCATTTGTGAGAATCCATGCATCTTTTGAAATTCAAGGAATTTGAATTGAGGGAATTTTCAAAGCATCAGAAACATTTTAAAAATGATCAACATTAAAATTTTCTCAAATAAGTCCAAGAAAATGTTCCTGTTATTCTGTGAAAATATTGGCAAGACGTAAAATTCAAACCAGTATTTTTGGAATGTCAGAAATATTTATTTTGGGAATTTGAGTTAATCTAATAATTATTTGCATTGGACTTATATTTGTTATATATTAAATTTGGGTCCAATAATTTTGAAAGTTTGTATGTGGCTCTGGACTAGTTCCCTAAGTCCACATATTGAATTTCAGTAGTTTATAAAGTGATTTGGTAGTTAAACCAAATCAAACAAACAGAACAAAATAGGAAACAAAACAAAAATAGGAAAAGAAAGGGAGAAAACCACCTGGGCCACTAACCTATAGCGGCAGCCCCACTTACCTGGCGCTCACTAGCCGGCCTGCTAATTTTGCTGGGGCCCAGCCCATCAGCGCCGTCGTCCTCGTGGAGCTAGTCGGCCAGGCGGGTGGCTGGCGCGCGCGCACGACTGTGCCGCCAAGCCTCCTGCCTGCCTGCTTCCCCAGGCCACGTCGACGCCGCTTCGGCCTCCCGCGCTGCCATCTGGATTGGGCCGACATCCTCACTCCCCCTGCTCCTCTCCCTCGCCTCTCCCCGCCATGGCTGACGCAGCCGCGCCATCGTAAAGCCACAGCCACCGTGCTTCCCTCATCTCCCCGTACTATTCACGGGCTCCGCCTCCATCTCCCGCGCCTCTCCGTCAAATCACGCGACGCCGGATGCCCTGCATCACCCTCTGCACTGCCATCTTCGCCGCCTCTGCCCCGAGATCGCTGGTGACCTTCCGACGTCACCAGCCCCTCCCCGAGCTCGTCGAGGCCCCCGTTGCAACCGCTGTGATCCCCCGGTCATTTCCCCCTAACCCCGCCTCTGATTGATTGCCGTAGCCGCCGCCCCCTTGCTAATAGCAGCCACCGCCGCACGGGCTCATCGTCGGCGAAGCCCCGGTGACCATTTGGTCACGGGCGTGCACCCGTTGTGCTTGCCGCGACCCGTAGAGCACCCCAGTGCCCCAGCTCGCTCGTTTGTGAGCAGCAGCACCAAACCAGACCGCACCCGAGCTCCGGCCGCTGCTCACGAGCTCGCCGTCGTCGGTTCCGGCAACCATAGGCCCGGCCACCACCACCGCTCGACGCGCGCCAGCAAGGGCTCTCCAATGAGCCCAAGCACACCTCGAACCAAGCCCTGTGGGCGATTCCCGAGCACCTCCGCCGCGTCTGTCCATGGCCGGCGGCCTAACTCCGGTGAAAATGCCATTAGGCACTAACCTAATGACCCCCTGGGTCCATGACAGGTGGGGCCAGCCCCTGTTAAGTTTTGGATTAGTTTAAATCTAAACCTAATTAGCACAATGACATGGAATGTGGGACCCACAACTCAAGTTTGACCCCGGTCAGCTGTGTTGACCTGATGACGTCATCTTGACGTCATGCTGACGCTATAACTATTTTCTGAAATTTGAATAAATCAGAAAGGTTTAGAAAATTCCATAAAATAGTTAAAACTTCTAAAAATCATAGAAATTCAACTGTAACTCCAAATAAGATAAATAATATATATGAAAAATGATCAGAAAAATCCAATCTACCCATCGGTACCATTTTCACGCATGTTAGAACAACTTATAGCTACTATTTAGGACACATCAAATGAATGGCATTTAAATAACCATATGTGGAGTTTGAATTTGAACCTTGGGTTCAAACCAACTACACTTAATTGTGTTGCTACTTTAATTAGACCAAATCACATCATATTGCCATGTCATGATCATGTATCATATTATTGCATTGCATTGATTGTGTTCCCTCTTGTTTGCCGGTGGTTGTTCCCCCTCGGTAGGTGTATGTTTTGTCGATGAGTTCGATGACACTGATGAAGAGCTATATCATCTTCAGAAGTGCTAGGCAAGCAAAACCCCCTTCGTCATTCCGATACAATCCCACTCTCTCGCTCCTGCTCTCTTTTACTGCATTAGGAAAACAATGTTTCAACTGTTACATGCTGCGGTAGCTGAACCCCTTTCCTTTGCATGACCTCTCATTGCCACAGTAAATAGATGAAACCCACTAGCATGAGTAGGAAATGTTTGAGCCCTGATGTGCCTACTCATTCATGCTTGTTGTCATGCCTGCTACTGCTTAGAGTTGAGTCAGGTCTGATTCATCGGGAATGAATTGGAATGTGGTGAACATGTCCTACCGTTGAGAGCTAAGTGTGTGAACACGATTTGGTAAAGATAGCGGTGAGAGGCCATGTAGGAGTACATGGTCGGTTGTCTCATTGCAGCCATTCTCAGGAACTAAGTTCTGTGTTTGTGATCCATGAAAAGTTACTACCACACATTGGGTTCCGTTAACTCGGCCCCTCTCGGCTTATTAATCAACTCGATCTCTGTCCAGGAGTTGCAACTAGTTTCTGGTGTTTGTAGGTAGTGTTAGTAGTCTACCAAGTGGCACCCAGTACAGGTGGGCTTGGGACAGACTAGGCACAGTGGCACGGTGTACCAAGTGGCACCCGGATGGTGGGCTTGGGAACCCTGCACACATCATTTGGGGCCGTGAGCGACACTCCGGTCGGATCTCCTTGCGGATGGAACCCGAATAGGCGATAAACCTGGACTAGAGACTTGTTGGTTAGTCAGGTCATGGCCGACACCCTCGCCCGGCTTCCGCTTGAAGGTTGCCGAGGTACATGACATGTACAGGGCGATAAGTGGCGAGAGCGTGTGTGAAGAAGTACACCCCTGCACGGTTATCATTATCTATTCGAATAGCCGGATTCCTCAAATATGGAAACTTGGACCCCTGTCATAGTTCATAGACAAGTGAAAGTGGATACTCTAAAACTCGCAAGATAAGCGTGAGTGCTATGGATGGCGTTCTCGCAGGGAGACGGGAGCGGATCCGTAGTGGTGTATTGGTCTGGTGAATTTGTGGACTCGTGTGCGCCACCTCAAAAGAGTTACTTGCAGTCGTAGTTCAGGTTAGCCACCGAGTCAAAGCTGGCTTGCTGCACTTAAACTCCACCACCCCTTTGTTGATACCGATGCATATGTAGTTAGTTCTGATGTAAGTCTTGCTGGGTACATTTGTACTCACGTTTGCTTATTTTATGTTTTTGCAGAGAGACTTCAGTCTCGCTAGTAGTTCCGTGTGGACTTCGACGTTTAGCTTGATACCTCAGCTACGATCTTGTTCCCTCGACGGATCTTGTATATAGTCAGGTTTCTCAGTCGTTTTCATTTTGTAGATGTCTGTACTCAGACATGTTAAGCTTCCGCATGTGCTTTGACTTGTATGCTATGAATGTTGGGTCATGAGACCCATGTTTGTAATATCTCGCTCCTCAAAGCCTAATCAATAAATACTTTGAGTCGTAGAGTTATGTTGTGATGCCATGTTGTATTTAGACATATCGAGCATATTGTGTGTATGATTGAAATGCTTGGTAAGTGTGGGACCCGACAACCTAGTTGTTCATCCTTGGTAGCCTCTCTTATGGGGAAATGTAGTCTTGTGCTTCCATGAGCCATAGTAGTCCGCTACAGCCCGGTTCACCGGAGTCCTGCTAGCCCAGCACTACTACTCCGAAACACTTGACTGGCCGGCATGTGATTCACTTCGTTCCTGTGTCTGTCCCTTCAGGAAAATGTCACACGGTGACATCCGGAGTCCTGCCTAGCCTGCTACAGCCCGGTTCACCGGAGTCCTGTTAGCCCAGTGCTAGAGCCCGGATTCGCACGCTGCTGACCGACATGCTCAATGTTGATTCATGTATGCCTGTCCCCGTAAGTTAGTGCCACTTTGGGTTCACGACTAGTCATGTCGGCCCGGGTTCTCTGTCATATGGATGCTAGTGACACTATCATATACGTGAGCCAAAAGGCGCAAACTGTCCCGGGCCATGGTAAGGCGACACCCGTGGGAATACCGTGCGTGAGGACGCAAAGTGATATGAGGTGTTACTGGCTAGATCGACATGACTTGGAATCGGGGTCCTGACACTTGGTTTGGTAGTTGGACACAAACGAAGTACATGAAGTTGCAATGGCTAACTTTTAACTAAACAAATCCCAAGGAAAAAGCTACTAGATGGATCTACTTATATAGGAGCAAGGGGTGGAGGCCAAGGAGGTGGAAGGATGTCACATCCTAAAACTAACCCTAGGTCGTACAAGGCTCATGGGCCCAAGTGGAGGTGATGCAACACCTTTGGACTTGTTGTTTGAATTCTGTTGCAGCGTCAGATTGTTTCATAGATATCTCAATGCTCCGGGCGAATTTGAAAGTGAATCCTATTGGGTTGGAAAGAGCACAAAATCTACTTTCCAACAAAAAAAGAATCACCCAATTCGGAGTCCGTATGAAAAAGTTGTTGTTGTTTTGACTTAGGTATGTCTGTGTAGTGCGAATCTGAATCCAGAACATGAGAGACTTGGACTCTATATTCTCTTGGCCCAAAAGTGACGTGAGAGAAATTTTTGAACAACAAGTAAACATCTCTTTCTCCCTTATCTTCATATGTGGATTGTACAAATGTCCCATACACCTGCAATTAGACAAAACACAAAAGTGTGTGAAGTATTTTTGTTCTGGATAACATAAATAGATTATTGAATAGTTTGCACTAGAAATCACCTAACAAATATGCATGTATGCAATATTTTTGGTCGTATCCAAGGTAGTAATGTCCTCATCAATGAGGCCTCGTGCAGGGAAGGACAAGGCACCTGACGGGCGTCTTACCAATTTTTGCAGCTCTGTGACACCTCCCGAGGTCAATGGCTCCTGAGCCAGCAACAAGGAGGGCTCATCAGGCGCCCTCACGAGACAGGAAACTACCCTAGGCGCATTCAGCTATGTTATCCCTCCGTGTCTACATAAAGCATGAACGCCATAATGCAACATAGGAATGGTAAACATAGCACAAAGCAACGTAAGCACTACGGTTCATTATACGCCCTCACGGGGCCCCATACTTGTTTCTTGTAAATGCAGGAGGAAAGGAAAAGACAAGCAAAAGCGCCCCCCATGACGCAGGTGCCCACGAGGATTGGCCTCCTTACTCAGCCGGAGCCCTCCTCGCACTTCACTGGGGCGCGGCGACGGGACGACCCGCCACCATCCCCGAAGGGAGACTGGCGATGTGGCCGCTGGTCATAGCCGCCGCTACTGGTACTTTCGTCGGAGGAGAAGCTGCCATTGCCGAATGAGCCATGGTCGTTGCCGGGGGCAAGGCCGCCCTCTTCCTCGTCACGATAGTCGCCAAGGCCAAGTGCCCCGTCACCCTCGCTGTCTTCAGGGAAGCACCTGGTGTGGCGACCATCCTCCCCGAACACCCTCACGAAGAGGGTCGCGGCCCCGTTGTATTTGAAGTGGAGGGTGCACCGCCTGCCCAGGACGCATGCGCAGGCAAATTTTTGCCAGCCACGGGCTAGGGCTACATTGCCCATGATGGACACCTCCACCGCGACCCATGAAGCTTTGTTGCAATAGCCATCGGCCTACAGCCAGAGGCTGCCAGGACCCGAGGCCGGCAGCTCGCAAGCAAAGGAGCATGGAAGATGAAGCCAGGGCAGCCAGGTTCTCCGACCACACGACAAACTCTGTCAACACCACCACCAAGTGGAAGTGCGGCCGGGGTGGTCGGGCGACCATTGCACGTCTCCCTTCATGGATGGGACTGTCGCATCTCGTGCGGCTCGCGCCGCACGAGGAGATGCCGTCGCCACCGCCAGGAACGACGCCGGACCTCGAGGAAGTTCGGATGTGCCCACAAGGGACCACAGCGGGGGTCGCCGCATGCTTGCGAGGGCGGCCATGACCTCGGTTGGGCAGTGGCGAGTCGGGCCCCTCCTGGCGTGCCTTCCCCTTTTCCGCAGCCGTGAATCTCTTCGTCGGTGCCATAGGTGTCGCTACAAGGAGGAGGAAGAAGAAGCAAGCAGGATGGAGGAAGAAATGAGAAATGGGGGCTCCGCCCCTTCCTCATTTATAGCCGAGGAAGGCCAACCGCCAGCCTCCAGATCTAAGGTAATGATGATTTTCTTCTGCATGCAATAGGGTCGTCAAGCCGGGCAGTTGCCGAGGCAGCATGGGGAAGTGGAGATGCCCACAACCTATCAATCTCCACGCGTCAATCGAGGCCGCAGGCGGTTGGGGCCCACGGCACTCCATGCTTGCCCTTTGGTTTTGCCTCTTTGCCAAGTCGGAGCACACCTTGGGGCCGGGGGCTACTGTTGGCGTCCTGGGAACGGGGGTACCCAGACTTGCCTGCCTGCGGCCCAAGGCATGGCGCCACCAATGTCATGGTACAACCCATCTTCACCAGCAACCACTCAAGACCCTCGCGAGGCGGACGATGCCAAGACCTCCTCCGGGGCAGCCTCGCTAGGCTGGCTCCTGAGGAGCGGAGATATCTATGCAAGGTGCACCTCGTGAGGTCCGCGTGACATGAGCCACGACGACCAAATCCAGGAGGGCGCCAGCGGGCGCAGGGTGCCAGATTCCTCTTTGGTGCTAAGGAAGCAGGCGCAGGCGAGGAGTCCCAAGGCATCAGGCAAAGGTTTCCATATTGGTGCAACAAGACCAAGACCAGCAGGATGGCAGGACGGAGGTCACCGCGGAGCCCACGACAGCGTCACCACCAGAGCCTTTGGCAGGCGAAGACCACCTTTTGTCAGGATAACTTGTACTAGTTGTCTCCCTTCGAAATTGGCCATTGTGGTCTCCCTTCCCACCTAAACATTTGGGAAGTGGACCAGGGCCTCTATAAATAGGCCTAGCCACCACCGTAGTCAAGGATCGACTCTTCTTGGATCGGATCCACTCCAGCAAGGCCATTTCACCAGCTCATCAAACTCAAGAACACCTCTACTCAGGAGGCTGTTCGTCCACTATACTAGTTCATCCTCAGCCCTCGAGTCAATCCACCACACCACACTAGAGTAGGATATTACACCACAATGGTGGCTCGGACCAGTATAAACTCTCGTGTATCTTGTTCCTTGGGTTCGGCGAGCTAGGCCTAGAGATTTTTTCGTGAGTGAGCAAGGGAGAGAGAGAGATCTTCGTGTAGACCACAGTATTCGAACCTCAAAGATTTGCCGGAACCCACAATCCAGTAGAGCCACTCCGCCGACGCGGCCCGTGAGTTCACCGCCCGGCTCCAGCTCCCCGACACCTTCGCGGAGGAGCTGGTGGAACCCGTGCCTCTGGGCCTATTGCTACAGCTAGATGGCTGCTGCAATGGCCCTTCCTGGGTGGCGACAGACTTCACCCCCTCTGTCTCCATATTCCTGAGGCGGGGGTGGAAGTCGTTCGCCCTCTCCCGCCGCTTGAAGGAGGGGCACATCCTCCACTTCGAGTATGATGGGGCCACTACACTCTTCATGAAGATCTTCAGGGACATCGGCTGCCGCCTGAAGTGCTGCATGGAGAGCGATGACAGCGACAGCCCCGGTGACGACGATGGCGACATGTCCCTCTTTGACGGAAGCGGAAGCAGCGATGACTCCCCCAGCGTCAAGAGTGAGGACAAGGACTCGGACTAGTGCGTAGTTGGTGCCCGAGCCGACATCCTGGGAGTGGCGGCCTTCGCGAGGAGGTTTCCTTTTGTTTGTTTTTCTCTTTACCTACATCAGAACGACATGGGCCCCGTTGGGGAATGTAAGAAACCGTGGCGCTTGCGCCTTTAATTTAATACTTTTGTGGCCCGAAATTAAGTTTGATATCAGTGCCCCTCGTTTGGTTTGCCCTCTTCTTCACGATCACCTTAACACTCTGCATCGCTTGGACCCAACCCCGAGCAAGCCTCAGTCATCGCTGGTAGGTCAGGTCGCGATGCCTGGGACAAGGTCAGGAGGTGTGGGGGCCGAGGTCCGATAAGAGCTCATGTGGCGTGATACTCAGGAGGCCCCCCTTGATGCGCAAGACGCTCACGTGAGAGAAGAAGGTTCCGCCCTGGACGAGGTCATGAAGAGAGGGAACGCTACGTGGGGCGGTTAATTTAGCTTTTTGAGGCTCAATGCAAAGCGGCCATGGCTCATGGGAAATTCATGCGACGCCAGGATGTGTTCCTCCGAAGTTGCTTCTCTGTCTGCCTTCTATCTGTGATAGATCAATGTAAGCCCCACGAGGGGTACATGAAAAATCGATGCCCTTTCACCTCAACTAATGCCTTCGTCATTTGAACCATGTATTCCCTCCCCATGTTTGCTCACGAGGCTTGCCCTCCTTTTCCTTGGTCGCCAAAAATGCTCTAGTCTTGATGGCTCGGCCCTCGTCACTACAAAAAAAGACACATCTGTGACATTTTGGGCCAAATGAATTTTTTTTCTGTCATACTTATGACACTTCTATGACGATAATAGTGACAAAAACACTTACCATTATAGATGTGGCGGGCTCCTACTTCTATGACAAAAAATCATGATGGAAAATGGGCTTTTCATCCTGGGTGGGCCGGAGATGCAGCTGCATGACATTCTTTGGGCCGTCCATGATGGAAAAATTGTGGTAGCAGCGAGGGCGAGGAAAATATCAGGGAGTTCCTGGTTACGGTGGGTGGTCGGGGCCGAGCGATGCACGGAGGGATTGCGCATTTCTCTCGTACATGTACGTGCGTGTGTGCAAGGCATTGGGATCTAACTGAACACGAGCGAGGCGTTCTCCTACTGAACCCGAGCGATTGCACTAGCTACACGTTACTGAATCCGAGCTATCGATCGATCCCTGCGTGTTAACTGAACCTGATCGAGCGATCGAACCTACTTCTGCTAACTGAAGCCAATCGAACCTACTTCCTCTTGATGAACAATGAGCATTGTTGGGGGTTGGATGAATAGTTCTCGGTGGGGGTCGGATGAACAGGACCCCGTGGTAGTAGTGTAACACCCCGGATGTAATTTACCTTATATGTTTCCCAACTTTTGCCGTTTCCGGCGCTAAGTTCTTTTATTTTCCTCGAGTTCGGGTTTTTGTCTCCGTATGTTGTTGCCTTTGTCATGCATCTCATATCATGTCATCATGTGCATTGCATTGGCATACGTGTTCGTCTCATGCATCCGAGCATTTTCCCTGTTGTCCGTTTTGCATTCCGGCGCTCCTATCTCCTCCAGTGCCCCTTTCTACCACTTTTCGTGTATGGGGGTTAAACATTTCTGGATTGGACCGAGACTTGTCATGCGGCCTTGGTTTACTACCGGTAGACCGCCTGTCAAGTTTCATGCCATTTGGACTTCGTTTGATACTCCAACGGTTTACTGAGGGACCGAAAAGGCCTCGTGTGTGTTGCAGCCCAACACCCTTCCATTTTGGCCCAAAACCCACCAAAAACCCTTCCATCATCTAGAGCGTTCGATCACGATCGCGTGGCCGCAAACCGTGCTCAATTTGGAACCTCCTAGCTCCCTCTACCTATAAATATAGACCCCCCCTCCGAAATTCCCGGGTCAAACCCTAACCCTCTCCCTATCCTCGCGCCGCCGGACGTGTCCGACCCGCGCCGCCGCCGCCACATGGCAGCCCCTCATTCGCCGCCGCGCC
>NC_057794.1:186323241-186366184 GCF_018294505.1 Triticum aestivum
GGCCCGGGTCCTCTTCCCAAATATTAGGTGGGAAGGGATCCCACAATGGCCAGTTTGAAGGGGGGCAACTAGTACAAGTTATCATGACAAAAGGTGGTGTTTGCCTGCCAAAGGCTCTCGCGGTGACACCTGTCCTGCCGTCCTGCTGGTCTTGGTCTCGTTGCACCAATATGGAAACCTTTGCCTGATGCCTCGGGACTCCTCGTTTGCGCCTGTCCCTTTAGCACCAAAGAGGAAACCGGTACTCTGTGCGCGCTAGCGCCCGCCTGGTGCCTGCCTGGCCTCGGTCGTCATGGCTCATGTCATGCGAACCTCGCGAGGTGCCCCTTGCATAGATCTCTCCGCTCCTCGAGAGCCAGCCTAGGGAGGCCGCCCCTGAGGAGGTCTTGCATTGTCCGCCACGCGAGGCTTGGCCCCTCGCGAGGGTCTTGAGTGGATGTTGATGAAGATGGGCCATACCAGGCTGCTGGAGGAGCCACGCCCTGAGCCGCAGGCAAGCAAGTCTGGGTACCCCCGTTCCCATGACGCCGACAATAGTCCCCAGGCCCAAGGCTTGCTCGTACTTGGCTTTGGGACGAAGCCAAGGGTCCAGTGAGGAGCGCTATGGGCCCCAATAGCCTGTGGCCTTGGTTGACGCATGGCGATTGACAGGACGCGGGCGTCTCTGCTTCCCCATGTTGCCTAGGCAACTGCCCGACTTGACGAGTCCCCGCGGCATGCAGAAAAACCATCATTACCTGCGATCGTGGATGCCGGCGGTTGGCCTCCCTCCATCTATAAATGAGGAGAGGGGAGGAGCCCCCATCGCTCATCTCCTTCTCCATTCCGCCCGCTTCTTCTTCTTCCTCCTTGCCGCAAGACTCATGGCACCAGTGAAGAGGTTCTCGGCCGCTAAGAAGGGGAAGGCTCGCTAGGAGGGGCTTGGCTCGCTGCTGCCTAAGAGGGGGCGTGGTCTCCCCCGCAAGCATGCCGCAACCCCTGCTGTGGTCCCTCGTGGGTGCAGGCGAACTTCCTCATGGTCTGACGCCGTCCTTGGTGGCCGTTGTGGTGCCTCTTCACGTGGTGGGAGCCGCCTACGTTGTGGAAACCCCGTTAATGAAGGGAGGAGCACCGTGGTCGCTCGGCCTCCCCGGCCGCACTTCCACTCTGCAGAGGTGCTGCCGGAGTTCGTCAGGTGGACGCCGCAGCCAAGGCCTAGGCGGAAGCGACCGCCAAGGAGCAAGCTGAAGAGGCAGCACACGGCCATGCTCAGCAACTCATCATCCCCCTGCGTGCTGTGCCACCAGTGCCAGAGGTTCAAGCTCCAACTGGAGGAGCCGCCGATGAACAGCCGATCGTGGAGAGGGGAGGGGCGACGTCATCATCTTGGGGGTGGAGGAGCCCCCGCAAGCACTGACTGTCGAGGCCAATGGTAGTCGGCCTGACGTGCCACTGGCTCCCCCGTTTAGTGGTGAGCTGGTGGTGGGGGCGACCCTCGTGGCTTGTACTCCGGTACGTCACCGCATGGCAAAGGCGACCTCAGCGCCATGGATGCAGGAGATCGAGGCCATAAGCTCGTCGGCCTTGGACGCAGAGGCCACTAGCGTCGTCCCACCAGAATGGACCCCTGGGGCTGGGACGGGCGTGCTGAACAAGGCTGCACATGACGTTCAGGCCCAGCTTCAGGCCCAAGGCGCTGCCCTCCAACAGTACACGAAGGCGTTCTTGTCGACACGAGCGGCCGTCCGGGTATGCTCCTTTGCTTTGTTTTTGCTTCTTGCTAACTTCCATGGGGGCGCGCCAGCGCACCCACTCGGTGTAGCCCCCGTGTTCCGGGCCGGCTGCTGAGCAGGCAGCTTGGAACTTAAAGGTAAGTTCCGAGTGCTGACTTTTTTCTTTTCTTCTGTTGCCTTCATTGCCGGACTACCACAACATCCGAGCGGCCGCCTTCAACTCCTAGGTCCAGGAGCTGGCCAAGCAGACCGCCGCTTTGTCCGACAGCCGGAGTAGGCCTCCAACTTTTCCCTCTCGCGGGGGCGTGTCAGCACACCCGCTGGGTGGAGCCCCCGAGATTCGGGCTGACTGCTGAGCAGTCCGGCCGGATCTCCCGGCAACCACTTTTCTTTTTGGTTAACTTGTTGATTGTCTTCTGTTCTTTCCTTTGCAGGAGCTAAAGCCACCTTGCAGAAGCAGCTGGACGAAGCCCAAACCGTGCTGCGCGCCAAGGAGGAGGAGTGCAGCAAAGCGGCCCAGGGGCGTGACCGCCTGGTCAAGGAGCTGGCTGACCAGGCGGACTAGCACAAGGCAGAGCTCCAGAAGGCGAAGGACAGTGAGGCCACCCTCCAAGCCGAGTTCGAGATTGAATGCTTGGGCTGGGCCGAGAGGGAGAAAGTTCTGTCCAATGGCTACGTCGAGATCGAGGACATGCTCGATGGTGAGTTATCGTTTTCCATTCTTTCATCTGCCGACTGTCATATGAGCTGGCTTCCGGCTTCATGCTTATTTTTACTTCTTGCACATAGTACTTCCCTGGCCACTCTGTTGCCGCCAGCGAAGCCGTCGAAGCTCGCTGCGACGAGCAAAGACATGCTGGAGCAGAAATCGCGCTCAACTCCACTCGGACCCTTGGCGAGCAGCTTCTCGCTGTTCAAGCTCGTCTCCAGCTGGCTCATCGGGCACTCCGCCGTCTGTAGAGCATCGGAGCCTAGGTGGTTTCCGCCCTCTGGCCAAGCGTTCCAGATCTTTGGACCTTCGGTCGGACTGCTGACTGGTTAGAGTTGGCTGTTGGCCGCTTCGAGGCGTGGAAGGGCTCCGCAGCCCTGGCAGGCGCGCGGCTAGCCTTGGAGTTTGTCAAGGCGTGGTATCCTGGGCTAAGCCTAGCCCAGTTGGCCACGTTTAGGAAGGAGGCCAACGAAGAGTTGGTGGCAGTGGAGCCTGCGCTCACTCAACGTGCAGCGGCGATTGCTGAGTACACCGGCATCGGTGTCTTCCTCCCCGATATGGACGAGGAGGGCGCCGAGGTGCCGCCGAATTGGTTTGGGCTGAATCCGAACGACGACGAGGACTTGGTGGAGGAAATCGCCTCTAGCGACGAGGGCAAGGACGAGGAAGGCACGAATGGTGAAGATGACGCACCGGAGGACGGAGCGGTCAGCGAGCGTCAATTTGATCGAGCATTGAGCAATGAGCCGCGTGCGAGTTCGCCGACTGCTGCCGATGGTGACCAAGCCGAGACTCACAAAACGACCACCCCGCCAGCCGGCGCTGCCGACTCCACTAACCTGCCGGACCCGGCTGCTGCTCCTCTGGCTTAGGCGGCCAGTTTATTTTATATTTTCCTGCTTTGGTAGTCATTTGAACAAACTTGTTAAATTTGCACAGTTCCACCCTCTGATTGTATTCAAACTTTGTTGAATGCTGGCCGAGGGCCTTTTTCTATATAAATTAATTTCACCAAGTTCTAACTTGTCTTGCTTTTCTGCTCCTTTGGCCGCCTTCCCTTAGCTACCGCCTTGCCAGCCAGATAGCCCCTCTGCAGTCTGTAGTTGGGTCAAGTACTTGGCCATTTTTTGGGAAGGCGAGTATTTCGGCCGTTTCGAACGTAGCAAGTTAAGTGAGAAGCCGGCCGGCCAGCTGCTCAACAGTCGGTCGATGAGGTGAGGAGCTGGCTTGGCCTGTGTGAGTGCTTTGGTCCTTAGCCATTTTCCATGTGAGCACCATTTCCTGCCTTTAACTCTTGCCAGCCGAACAGTCACTCTATGAGCTATGACCTATGGCAAGAGAGGGCTTAGGTGCCGGCACATTGCGTGTTCGACTGCAGGTAGCACTGGCGTAGTACAAGGTGGAAAGCCCCCGGGACGACTGGGCGAACCCGGTGCCAGGAAAAATAATGAAATAACACATTCATAGGCATAAAACTTATCATATAGATAAAAAAGGGTAGCCCATGAGTGCTCCTCGAAGACCCTGATGTCTTACCGCTTTAATACCAAAGGTAGCGTGTGTCGGATTACGGGTTCCGGCAAAACCCTTGAGGTTCGAACTTTGGTGTGCGCATCAAGATCTCTCTCTCTCTCCCTAGCTCACACTCTCACCACGTTCTCAAAGCCTAGCTGGCCGAACCGACGGAACAAGGGACACAAGAGGTTATACTGGTTCGGGCCACCGATGTGGTGTAATTCCCCACTCCAGTTTGGTGTGGTGGATTGCCTTGTAGGCTCGGGATGAACAACCTCCTGAGGAGAGGCGTTCTCGAGCTCGATGACCTTGTGTGATTGGGGATGATCTCAATGATCCGTCCAAGATCCCCCCCCCCCCGCGTGGTGGTGTCTAGTCCTATTTATAGAGGCCCGGGTCCTCTTCCCAAATATTAGGCGGGAAGGGATCCCACAATGGTCAGTTTGAAGGGGGGTAACTAGTACAAGTTATCGTGACAAAGGGTGGTCTTTGCCTGCCAAAGGCTCTCGCGGTGACACCGTCGTGGGCTCAATGGTGACCTCTGTCCTGCCGTCCTGCTGGTCTTGGTCTCGTTGCACCAATATGGAAACCTTTGCCTGATGCCTCGGGACTCCTCGTCTACGCCTGCCCCTTTAGCACCAGAGAGGAAACCGGTACTCTATACATGCTGGCGCCTGCCTGGCGCCTTCCTGGCCTCGGTCGTCATGGCTCATGTCATGCGAACCTCAGGAGGTGCCCCTTGCATAGATCTCTCTGCTCATCGGGAGCCAGCCTAGGTAGGTCGCCCCTGAGGAGGTCTTGCATTGTCCGCCACGCGAGGCTTCGCCCCTCGCGAGGGTATTGAGTGGTTGTTGATGAAGATGGGCCATACCAGGCCGCTAGAGGAGCCACGCCCTGAGCCGCAGGCAGGCATGTCTGGGTACCCCCATTCCCATGACGCTGATAGTAGCCCCGGGCCCAAGGCGTGCTCGTACTTGGCTTCGGGACGAAGCCAAGGGTCCAGTGCGGAGCTCTACGGGCCCCAATAGCCTGTGGTCTTGGCTGACACGTGGCGATTTACAGGACGTGGGGGTCTCCGCTTCCCCATGCTGCCTAGGCAACTACCCGACTTGACGAGTCCCCGTGGCATGCAGAAAAACCATCATTACATGCGATCGTGGAAGCCGGTGGTTGGCCTCCCTCGGTCTATAAATGAGGAGAGGGGAGGAGCCCACGTCGCTCATCTCCTCCTCCATTCCGCCTGCTTCTTCTTCTTCCTCCTTGCCGCGACACTCATGGCACCAGTGAAGAGGTTCTCGGCCGCTGAGAAGGGGAAGGCTCGCAAGGAGAGGCTTGGCTCGCCGCTGCCTAAGAGGGGGCGTGGTCTCCCCCGCAAGCATGCCGCAACCCCCGCTATGGTCCCTCGTGGGTGAGGGCGAACTTCCTCGTTGCCCGGCGCCGTCCTTGGCGACCACTGCGGTGCCTCTTCACGTGGCGGGAGCCGGCTACGTTGTGGCAGCGCCGTTAATGAAGGGAGGAGCATCATGGTCGCTCGGCCTCCCTGGCCGCGCTTCCACTCCACGGAGGTGCTGCCGGAGTTCGTCATGTGGTCGGAGAACCCGGCCGGCACCTGGTTTCAGCTTCCGCGCTCCTTTGCTGGCGAACTGCCGGCCCCCGGTCCTAGTGGTCTCTGGCTGGAGGCCGACGACTGATGTAGCAAAGCTTCGTGGGTTGTGGTGGAGGTCTCTGTCGCGGGAAACATAGCCCTAGCCCGCTACTGGCAAACATTCGCCCGCGTGCGCGGCCTGAGCAAGCGGTGCACCCTCCACTTCAAGTACGATGGCGCAGCGACCCTCTTCGAGATGGTGTTTGCGGAAGACGGTCGCCGCTCTTGATGCTGCCTTGAAGACAACGACGACGACGAAGTGCTCGGCCTTGGTGACGGTCGTGACAAGGACGAAGGTGAACTCACCCTCGAAGATGGCCATGGCTCGCTTGGCGACGACAGCTCCTCCTCTGGCAGAAGCTCCAGCAGCGGTGGTTACGACCAGCCGCCACGTCACCGGGCTCACTTCAAGGACGGCGGCGGGTCGTCCCGTCGCCGCACCCCAATGAAGCGTGAGGAGGGCTTTGTCTGAATTCGGGGCCGATCCTCATGAGCTGCCGTGTCGCAGGAGCCGCTTTTGCTTGTACTCTCCTTCCCTTTCCTCCTGCATTGTGAGAAACAAGTATGGTGCCCTGCGGGGGCGTGTAATGAACCATGATGCTTACGTTGCTTTTTGTGGTGTGTTTATTGCCTCCGGGTTGTGTTGTAAGATCTAAGCCCTATGCGGGTGTAGAGGGGTAATGTGACACCCCGAGACCGATGCTTGAGAAGACTTCCGTGTGTTCCGGGTTTTGCCGTGTGTCATCATGTCATCATGTCATAAGTCTTTTGTATCTCACTAAATAAATTGCATGGATCTTCGGTCCATTTAAATCGAGGGAATTCAGATGGTGATTCTCTTTATAACATATCCTCCCAATATTAGGGAGCTAAATAAAAACATTCCATTCGTTTGGATTTACCGTAACACTCGTGCAAATAATTCCTCATGTCTATTCCTCTTCGAGTTTGACCTTCAAACCTTGCCAATATCTCTCATCTCTTTTATTGAGGCTCCTCCAAAAACCTCAACATTTTTGGACACTTCTGAAACCAAGCCCTAGTTCAAACTCATTTGAATTAAATTTAAATGAGTTTGAATTAAACTCTTCTATTTCGCATGAAACTTCTTTTCTTGAACTAAGTATAATTCTTAGACTCACAAGGAGAAGTTTCAACATTTTCTAAAACCCCCTAGCTATTTCTTTCCTTCCTTTTTCCTTCCGTCTACTTTTCTGTAAATGGGAAATAGCAAAGGTTGGCCTTTTGATCCAAAGCGGCAACTGGCCGGCCCATCTGCATGTCCAGCCGACCCCCTCCTAATCCCTCTTTAAGGCCCTGGCCTTTTGCCTCACCACTGGGCCGGCCCAAGGCTAAAGCCCACCTGAACCATTTCTAACCCTAGCCTCCAGAGAGGCCTATGCTCGATCCCCTCTTTGTTCCTCCTCCAGCCGCCTCCTCACCCTCTCGCTCGATCCCATCCGCCCGCAGCCTCTCCAACCCTCGACCCCCACTCTCTCGTCTTGTCTCGCTGCTCGCGCCGCCAGGAAGGAACGCGCACGCCCAATCCTTTTCTCTCCCTCTCCATCGCTTGGGCCACCGAGCACAACCAGGAAGACCAACCCTGAGCCGACGACTCTGCAAGCTGCTGCCGCACGCCAAGTCCCGCACCGCTGTCGTCTTCACGACCTGCTTCGGACCCTGCCACGCCCCTGCATCAAGCAACCAGAGCCGCTCGTCGCCGGACCCCGTCCCCTGCTGCTTGGATCCGCGCGTTCGCCACCGTCGGCTACATCGAGGAGTGCCACCGCCTCGCAGCATATCCTGCTCTCTCTTTGACCTTGGACAGGGACCCCGACGACCCCATGGATGGTCGGCTCTGCCAAGCATCCCGCTGCTTCATGACGGCCTTGCCTCTCCTCTCGTGCCCGAAGCCGCAGGCGCACCAAGGGCGCCTCCCGTGGCTGCCGTTGCCCGCTGCTGCGCTTGTCCTTCTCCCAGGTGCCGTCGCCGTCCAAGACTAGCAGGCTACCACAACGCCTTTTGCCTCCTCATCCGCGCTCTGCTCATCCTAGACCTCCCCTGCAAGCGCGTGCCACCATGCCGAGTCCCTGCTCGCCTCCTCTACTTCGCTTCAGCACGAGGATGATGTCACACCCTAGCTAGTTCATGCATTAGAGTGTTGCATCATGTTTATTCTTTCATCAGAAACCTGAAATGGGGATGACAGAACCCCCAGCCCCCTCTGAAACCAACTAGGGTTTACTAAAAAACTTTTTCAATGAACCTGAAATGCCCTTCTAAAATGCCCATCATTTTTGTCTTGGTTCAGAACCTCTGCCAAAAGTGATGCACATTTTCCTAGGTCATCTTAGGGTCTTTGAATTAAATCATAGATATTTGAATTTGGGCATTTAAAATTATATAAAATATTCAGATGCTCAAATATCTCCAAACTAAAATGTTTCATGTTGGAAATAATCCAACTATGGGCCAGGAGTAGTTTGGTGATTTTAGGAGTTGCCTAAGTATTTTTATTAATTCAACAAAGTTGCAGAAGTATTAAAAAACAGAAAACAGAAAAAATAGAAAAACCTTACCTGGCGCCAGCACCCGGCCCACCTGCCGGCCCAGCCCAGCGCCGCTCCAGCGAGCTGCTTGCCGGCCAGGCAGGCAGGCAGGTGCCCGACGGCGACCGCAGCGCGCGCCACGCAGCTGGCTGCCGCCCTGCGCCACCTCCTCGCCTCGGGGCTGGATGGATGAGCTCCACGCAGCGCCGTGAACCCGCAGGACACCTCCATTCTCCCCCAACCCCTCTCTCTCGCGCTCCCCCGCCATGGCCGACGCCATCGCCGCCACCCCCTCGCCGTAGCCACGCCCTCCGTCGACCCCACGCCGTGCCGCCGTGTCCAGGAGCTCCGCTACCCTCCTCTCCTTCGAGCAAGCCGAGCCCCGAGCGCTCGCAAGGCCCGAGCCCACCGCATCGACCTCGACCGAACCGCCGTCGCCGAAGATCCCCTTCAACGCCGTCGTCGCTCCGGTCCGTCCCCGGCCGCACCAAGGGCTTCGTCGAACTCCCCGTGAGCTTAGCCATCTTCCCCTCCCTTCTTTTCTTGCTCCCGAGCCGTGTAGCGACCTCCCGGAGCTCAACCGCACCCACCGCCGCGGAGCTCGTCGCCGACGTGCTCCCAGTCACCCTCCGGCCACTCCACGGTGTCCATCATGCTCACCGCGTCACGTAGCACCTAACTAGCTACTCCCCGCACCTCACCGACCCCTCTTGCGTCAAGTTCGACTTCGGCCGAACCCCAGTGGCCGCCAAAGTCGTCGCCGGCGCCAACTCCGGCCACCCCGACCCCAACGGACTCCACCAAGAGCTGCGGCTCGTCCTCAGCTCCACTCCGATGGTCTCCGCGACCCATTTGGTGGCCGAAACGGCCAAAACCACTTCCGCCGCCGCGTCGGGCTCGCCGGCGGCTAAACGCCGGTGCAGCCGACCCGGGTTTGACCACGGGTGGGCCCTGGTTGACTCTCCTGAGTCAATGACAGGTGGGGCCCAGCCCTGTTAACTAATTAGGATTAGTTTAAATTATTTTTAGTTTAACTAATCACACTGACACGTGGGACCCACTGTCAGGTTTGACCCGGACCGTGTCCCGTTGACCTGCTGATGTCACACTGACGTCAGGCTGACGCAGTAATTGATTTTCTGGATTTAATCTAATATAGGAAATTCCATAATATAGTTTAAACTTCAAAAATTCATAACTTTTAATCTGTAACTCCAAATCAGACAAGTTATATATGAAAAATGATCAGAAAAATCCAATCTATCCATCTGTACTATTTTCATGCATGATGAAACAAGTTAACTTGATGTCTAATGCAGAACAAGGTAGAACACTTTAAAGGGCCATGTATGAGTTTGAAATTTGAATCTTTGGTTCAAATTGGTTCAAACCCTTCTGGTTTTAGTTGCATTAGCCCAACACGCTCATATTGCCATGTTTCATGCATGCATCATATTGTTGCACATTGTTTGGTGACAGTCGTGTATCGGTGTTCTTGCGGCAGGTTCTGCCTCCGAGGAGTACCGTGATTACCCTAACGAAGAACCGTATCAGTGCATCGAACCATCAGGCAAGCAACCAACCATTTGATCATATCGATACAATCCCATGTTCTCGCTCCTGCTCTCTTTTACTGCATTAAGACAACGCGTTTCAAACTGCTGTGTGCTACGGTAGTTGAACCCACTTCCTCTGCAGGACCTGTCATTGCCACAGTAACTAGATGAAACCCACTAGCATGTGTAGGAGTTGATTGAGCCATATATATGTGTTGTTCCTACCTTGCTATGCCTGCTATGCTTAGAGTCGTGTCAGGTCTAGTTCATCTGGGTGATGGGCTAGAGTGAAATGATTATGTCGGTAATGAGAGTGGTGTGGTGAACACGATTTGGTAAAGGTATCGATGAGAGGCCATGTAGGAGTACATGGTGGGTTGTTTCATTGAAGCCGACCTAAAGCACTAAGATCTGTATGTGTGATTTAAGAATCAGCTACTACCATGCATTGGGCCCGAAACCAATGGACCCTCTCGGCTTCTTATTCACCCTAGTTCTCCGTCCAGGAGTTGCAAGTAGTTTTTGGTGTTTGTAGCCTACTGGAGGCCGTGGATAGTGCTGACCGTAGGGGTGGGCTGTGATGCGGTAGGTACGTGGCCGGGGATACCGGGCACCCGTTAGGTGTCACGGACCCCTGTACACATCGTTCGGGGCCGTATGGGAAACCTCGGCCGGACACCCTGCGGATGGAACCTGGATAGGCGATAAACCTGGATTGGAGACTTAGGTGATTAGGTAGGTCGTGGCCGACACCCACGTTGGGCTTCCGCTTGAAGGTTGCCGAGTACATGTCGTGTAAACGACGGTAAGTGGTGAGAGCGTGTATGAAGAAGTACACCCCTGCAGGGTTAACATAATCTATTCGAATAGCCGCGTCTGCGGTAAAGGACTACTTGGTTGCCTATACAGTTCATAGACAAGTAAATGGAAACTACTAAAAGCCTCAAGATAATTGTGAGTGCCGAGGATGGCTCTTCCGTATGGAAGACGGAGGTGGATCCTCGGTAGTGTATTGAAGTGGTGAGTAGTGGACTCGTGTGCGCAAAACCATTTCAAGTTGAAGTCTCGTAGGATAGCCTAGCCAAGAGTCAGAGCTGGCTTGCTGCAATAACTCCACCAACCTTCTTGATAATGTGCATGTATGTAGGATCTGATGTAAGTCTTGCTGAGTACCTTTGTACTCATGTTGCTATAATTTACATTTTACAGAAGACGCTGCAACCCCTTCTGATGGGTTCTTCGTAGACGTTGACATCAATGAGTAGGCTAAGGCCCAGGTGGTGATCCTGAGCTTGTGAAGGACCACGTAGTATAGCTAGGCTTCCCAAGCCTCTTTTATTTTACTAGTTGTCTGTACTCAGACAAGTTACTTCCGCTGCTGGTTTGTATGACCGTATGACTTGAATGCTGGGTCGTGTGACCCGTACCTATGTGTATGTTATGTATGGCTCTCTGAGCCTTAAATAAAGTACTTGTGTCGTAGAGTCATGTTGTGATGCCTTGCTGTATTTGCACATATCGAGCATATTCTGTGTATGATTGAAATGCTTGGTATGTGTGGGATCTGACTATCTAGTTGTTTATCTTTAGTAGCCTCTCTTACCGGGAAATGTCTCCTAGTGTTACCACTAAGCCATGGTAGCTTGCTACTGCTCTGGAACACTTAGGCTGGCCGGCATGTGTCCTTCTTCGTTCCTGTGTCTGTCCCTTCGGGGAAATGTCACGCATTGAGTACCGGAGTCCTGTTAGCCCGCTACAGCCCGGTTTACCGGAGACCTGCTAGCCAGTGCTACAGCCCGGACCCACTTGCTGATGACCGACACGTTCGTTGCTGGGTCATGGATGCCTGTCCCTGTAAGTCTGTGCCACTTTGGATTTACGACTAGCCATGTCAGCCCGGGATCCTTATCATATGGATGCTAGCGACACTATCATATACGTGTGCCAAAAAGGCACAAACGGTCCCGGGCAAAGGTAAGACGACACCCGTGGGAATACCGTGCGTGAGGCCGCAAAGTGATATGAGGTGTTACATGCTAGACCTATGTGGCATAGAGTCGGGGTCCTGACAGCGTTGGTATCAGAGCCGGACTGCCTGTAGGTTCTCCAAGCCAAACTGGTCGATGTTGAGTCTAGAAATTCTTTAGTTATATGTAGGGGAATTGTTTGTGGGTTGGAACGTAAGGCTCTTTTTACTCCTTTATCTTATGACATTCTGATCTGAGTCAGTCTATTCTTCCACCGGGGGTTAAGGAATTAGGATCTTTCTCTCTATCAGGTTCACGTGTTACTAATCAGTAGTACCTTATAGGTTGGATGGATACAAGCCTAGTTTAGTTCTACTGCCACATTATGTTGCTAGGATGGACTCAGAACTTGATATGATGTTGTTGAGTGTGTATGAAATCCTTTGTCAAATGTCTCAAAATCCTTCTTGAGCATTTACAGCCGTTATGCTGCCGAAATTTTGCTAGAAATTCTAATGCCTTTGCATTATGGTTGTGCTTTCAGATGGCCACTCGCGACCTCAATCAAGTGGTTCGCCTGACTCGATGCCTAGATGTACCCGGCGATACTGCCATGTTGGTCAGGGTAATGACTGAGGCTGAATACCGTTGGTATCCTGAGTACACGGTCGAAGAGCAATTTCGAGACTTTAATCAAAGCCAGTATCTCTGCACTGTCAGGATATTTCCATCTTATCCTGGATACATCGAGCCCCTTCACTGCTCCTATGGACTCGGGGTTACTATTGAGATGGCTGTGCAGGATGCCGCCTACTCTATGATGACCATCATGCGAGTCAGGTCTGGCCTATTTCGGGACTCTGATTTCCGGTATATGCCAGGATCACTTCCGGGAGCACAAGGGTATCTCCAGGCTATCTATGCTGACCCCACTCAGGAGGATTCACGGACCCACACCACTGCTGAGATGCTCGAGGATAAGGACCGTGAAAATTGGGCCTTCAGGCTAGAGCTTTTCAATACCCGTGCTGACCATTGGGCCACGTTGACTCGGTTTGCACCGGCGGTGCAAGCTGGATATTCGGATATGCGCGATCTCTATCCTGTGAGATCTGCTCTGCCAGACGTGATGGGTTGGCGTGATGTAGGAGGCATCACCCCACCTCGTGGTCCCCGCAGGCCACCGTCTGTTGGTCCAAGACCTCATCCTAGCCCCTATGGTCCACAAGCTCCGCGAGATCGTCTGTTTCCGGATGATCATGTTGAGCTTCCAGGCTATGGAGGTGACTTCTACGAGGACTACTACGGATCGGTCTGAGTTAGTGGTAGTACCACTAGTTCGTACTAGCTGTATCGTCTATCGTCCTGCGTGACTCGTGGGATGTGACCTAGTTTGTACCGCTTCCAAAGGTGTAGAAAAATAATGTATAGGAGCTTGGGATGCCTCCGATGAGATGTAATCCTCTTTTCACCGTAATAGTACCTTGTTTGGTCTTGTACTAAACCTTGTATGGTGTGTATGACGATGGAATAAAGAAGCAGTTTCTGTATCTACCATGTCATATGGATGATCATCTTGCATTCCGAGTTATTCCTTACATTTTGTATTCTATGTCGGAATCTTATCATTCTGACTAAATCATTGTCTTGTTTACCTAGGATGGTCAACACGCGCAATAACCCCGCTCCTCAAGAGCCGGCCGAAGGCAGTGAAGTCAGGAATGCAAATCTGCCTCATCCTCCTTCCCTAGCCGAGGTTATGCTGGAAGCTGAGAGAAACAAGCGGGAGACCAACCGTTTGTTGGAGCGTATTGAGCAGAACACCGCACACCATTAGAGAAATAACTTGGTGTCACTCGGAGATTTCATCAAGTTACATCCACCCACGTTCCACCACTCCGTCGAGCCTCTCGACGCTGATGACTGGCTTCGCAGTATTTCTCACAAACTGCGTTCTGCGCTAGTAGCTGAGGCTGACAAGGTCACCTTTGCTGCATATCATCTTGAAGGCCCCGCCAGTCTATGGTGGGAAAATTATGGAGCTATGCGCCCAGCGGGCCATGTTACTACTTGGGCTGAATTCAGCGAGGCTTTCCATGAACATCACATTCCGGAGGGTCTCATGGACCGTAAACATGAGGAATTTTGCAGTTTCACTCAAGGCCGACTCTCTGTGGATGCTTACATCAGGGAGTTCGGTAACCTCGCACGATATGCAACCGAGGAAGTTTCTACTGACGCCAAGAAGCAAGCAAGGTTCCGTAAGGGACTTAGTCCTGAGCTTCGCCGCGACCTCCGTCTGCATGAGTGCACATCTTTTCAGAAGCTTGTTAACAAGGCCATCAGTGCTGAGACTGGTCAGACTGATTATGACGCAACACGCAAGCATGGCCGTGACGTGGGTTCCTCATCCGGTGCTGGCCCTCAGAAGCGCCGCGTGTGGGTGCCCAACACTGCCCTGCCACCCAGGTTCACACCGAGGCCATCCTTCCAGGCGCCTCGCCCCGTTCAACAGTCTGCATCAGCCAAGCCCTATGGTGGTCCAACCAACAGTGCTCCTCCACGTACCAGTTCCGTGACTTGTTTTAAGTGTGGGGAAACTGGCCACTATATGCGTGAGTGTCCCCAGACCAACCCCAACCAACCTGCTAAAGCTGTTGGCCATGGCAAGCCGACAGGGAAAGTGTTCCACGCCAAGCCGGCCACCGCTACACGTGGCCATGTCAACTGTATCTCTGCCGAAGACGCTCAAGAGGATCCCAACGTCGTTCTCGGTACGCTCCTTGTTAATTGCCACCCGGCATCTGTTCTTTTCGATACAGGAGCCTCTCATTCATTTATATCCGAGAACTATGCTCGTTTGCATAACACCACATTCTGTGACATGCCATCCACTACGGAAATTTCTACTCCCGGTTCTAGATGGCAAACCTCCAGGGTAAGTTATGGAAATGAAATCCAAGTCGACAGACTTGTTTTCCTTGCATCTTTGATAGCTCTCAAATTTTCAGATATTAATATCATTTTGGGTATGGACTGGATGTCAGCTCATCATGCCAAAATTGATTGCTTCTCTAGGACTGTTCAACTCACTCATCCTTCGGGGAAGATAGTCAATGTCTTGACCCGAATAGCCAAGCGACAGTTATATTCTCTTAACGCTAGCCCTTTGCCAGACCTTGAGGACGTTCCGGTAGTCCGTGACTTCCCGGATGTCTTCCCAGAGGAATTGCCAGGTGTTCCACCTGACAGGGATGTTGAGTTCGTAATAGACCTTATTCCAGGAACCGTCCCGATTGCTAGAAGACCCTATAAGATGGCACCACTAGAACTAGCCGAGCTTAAGAAACAACTCGATGAGTCCTTGAAAAAGGGTTTCATCCGACCTAGTTCATCTCCGTGGGCTTGCCCCGTCCTCTTCGTCAAGAAGAAGGGTGGTACGGACCGGATGGTTGTAGATTATCGACCTGTCAATTTGGTCACAATCAAGAACAAATATCCACTCCCCAGGGTCAGCGACTTGTATGATCAGCTCGCTGGATCCTCAGTCTTCTCCAAAATGGATTTGAGGTTGGGCTACCATCAAATCAAAATCAGGAACGGGGACATTCCTAAAACGGCCTTTGTTACTCGTTATGGCCAATACGAGTACACCGTCATGTCCTTCGGTTTAACCAACGCTCCAGCCACTTTTTCTCGATTAATGAACTCAATCTTCATGGAGTATTTGGATAAATTCGTCGTGGTTTACCTCGATGACATACTCATCTACTCCAAGAGCGAGGAAGAACATGCCGAACATCTAAGGCTAGTGTTGAATAAACTTCGAGAGCATCGCCTTTATGCCAAATTTTCTAAATGTGAATTCTGGTTGTCAGAAGTGACCTATCTGGGTCATGTAATATCTGGTAAAGGTATTGCTGTTAACCCTGAGCGAGTTCAAGCCGTCCTTAATTGGACTCCACCTGAATCGGTCAAGCAAGTTCGGAGTTTTCTGGGCTTAGCAAGCTATTGCCGTAGCTTTGTCGAAAACTTCTCCAAAGTTGCTAAACCTCTAACCGAACTCCTCAAGAAACATAAAAAGTTCGAGTGGACTCCACAATGTGAGCACAGCTTTCAGGAATTGAAAAGACGCCTGACCTCTGCTCCCGTACTGGTACCGCCAGACTTCTCCAAGGACTTCGTTATCTACTGCGACGCCTCGCGACAAGGTCTAGGTTGCATTCTCATGCAAGATCGACACGTAATTGCTTACGCTTCACGGCAATTGCACCCACATGAGGAGAATTATCCTACTCATGATCTAGAGCTTGCAGCCGTAGTCTATGCACTTAAGACCTGGCGACATTACCTCCTCGGTAATCGTTGCGAAATATTCACTGATCACCAAAGTCTGAAGTACATCTTCACCCAACCGGATTTGAATCTCAGGCAAAGACGTTGGGTTGAGTTGATCACAGATTTCGACTTAGGAATAACTTACACCCCAGGGAAAGCCAATGTCATGGCTGATGCGCTAAGTCGTAAATCTTATTGTAAGAACCTGATGTTACAACAAAGTCAACCGCTTCTCCATGAAGAATTTCGGAAGCTTAACCTTCACATTGTTCCTCCAGGTTTTCTCTCCACCTTGGTGGCGAAACCTACCCTTACGGATCAGATCATCAAAGCACAGAAGGTAGATCCGGGAATTTCCCGCATCAAGAGAAACATCAAGAAAGGAGTTGCGAATTGTTTCTCCATTGATGATCAAGGGGTCGTATACTTCGGGAATCGACTAGTGGTTCCCAAGGTGCGAAACCTGAGACGATTGATCCTTAAGGAAGCTCATGAATCTCCTCTCACCATTCATCCCGGTAGTACTAAGATGTATCAGGACCTACGCCAGAGGTTCTGGTGGACTAGGATGAAGAGAGAAATTGCTCAGTATATTGCTAATTGCGACGTCTGCCGTCGTGTAAAAGCAGAGCATCAACGGCCTGCTGGCACCCTTCAACCCCTAGCCATTCCTGAATGGAAATGGGATAAAATTGGTATGGATTTCATTACCGGTTTTCCCAGGACCAAGAAAGGGAATAATGCTATCTTCGTCGTGGTCGATCGTCTTTCCAAGGTAGCCCATTTCTTACCTGTTCGTGAGAGTATAACCGCTAGTCAGTTGGCAGACTTATACATCTCCCGAATCGTGTCTCTCCATGGTGTTCCTTTGGAAATTAACTCGGATCGAGGAAGTCTTTTCACCTCTCGATTTTGGGAAAGTTTCCAAAATGCTATGGGAACTCACCTTTCTTTTAGCACCGCTTTCCACCCTCAGTCGAGTGGTCAAGTGGAACGCGTCAACCAGATTCTAGAAGACATGCTTCGAGCCTCTGTTATCTCATTCGGAATGGAGTGGGAGAAATGCCTTCCATTTGCCGAATTTGCTTACAACAACAGCTATCAATCTAGCTTGGGTAAAGCCCCTTTTGAAGTTCTCTATGGACGACGGTGTCGAGCACCCCTTAACTAGTCAGAAACCGGGGAAAGACAATTCTTTGGCCCGGATATGATTCAGGAAGCAGAAGAGCAAGTTCGCATCATTCGTGAAAAGTTGAAAACAGCCCAATCTTGTCAGAAGAGTCAATATGACCGAAAACATGAGGCTATGACTTTCGAGGTTGACGAGAAGGCTTACCTTCGGGTTACCCCTCTGAAGGGAACCCATCGTTTCGGTATCAAAGGCAAATTGGCTCCTCGTTACATTGGACCTTTTTGCATTCTCGCTAAACGAGGAGAAGTTGCCTACCAGTTGGAACTACCTCCGCATCTCTCCAGAGTCCACGATGTCTTCCACGTTTCTCAACTCAGGTGTTGCTTCTCGGATCCTGTCCGTGGAGTGGACCACGAAACGCTTGATCTCCAAGATAATCTCACATATCGAGAGTACCCCATTCGTATCCTCGATCAGGCCGAGCGTACCACTCGACGTCATAATATCAAGTTTCTCAAAGTTCAATGGTCGCACCATTCTGAGGATGAAGCAACTTGGGAAAGGGAGGATCGTCTTCGACTCGAGTACCCCGCCCTCTTTCCGGAGGAACCCAAATCTCGGGACGAGATTCTTTTGAGTGGGGGTGAGTTGTCACACCCTAGCTAGTTCATGCATTAGAGTGTTGCATCATGTTTATTCTTTCATCAGAAACCTGAAATGGGGATGACAGAACCCCCAGCCCCCACTGAAACCAACTAGGGTTTACTAAAAAACTTTTTCAATGAACCTGAAATGCCCTTCTAAAATGCCCATCATTTTTGTCTTGGTTCAGAACCTCTGCCAAAAGTGATGCACATTTTCCTAGGTCATCTTAGGGTCTCTGAATTAAATCATAGATATTTGAATTTGGGAATTTAAAATTATATAAAAAATTCAGATGCTCAAATATCTCCAAACTAAAATGTTTCATGTTGGAAATAATCCAACTATGGACCAGGAGTAGTTTGGTGATTTTAGGAGTTGCCTAAGTATTTTTATTAATTCAACAAAGTTGCAGAAGTATTAAAAAACAGAAAACAGAAAAAAATAGAAAAAACTTACCTGGCGCCAGCACCCAGCCCACCTGCCGGCCCAGCCCAGCGCCGCTCCAGCGAGCTGCTTGCCGGCCAGGCAGGCAGGCAGGTGCCCGACGGCGACCGCAGCGCGCGCCATGCAGCTGGCTGCCGCCCTGCTCCACCTCCTCGCCTCGGGGCTGGATGGATGAGCTCCACGCAGCGCCGTGAACCCGCAGGACACCTCCATTCTCCCCCAACCCCTCTCTCTCGCGCTCCCCCACCATGGCCGACGCCATCGCCGCCACCCCCTCGCCGTAGCCACGCCCTCCGTCGACCCCACGCCGTGCCGCCGTGTCCAGGAGCTCCGCTACCCTCCTCTCCTTCGAGCAAGCCGAGCCCCGAGTGCTCGCAAGGCCCGAGCCCACCGCATCGACCTCGACCGAACCGCCGTCGCCGGAGATCCCCTTCAACGCCGTCGTCGCTCCGGTCCGTCCCCGGCCGCACCAAGGGCTTCGTCGAACTCCCCGTGAGCTTAGCCATCTTCCCCTCCCTTCTTTTCTTGCTCCCGAGCCGTGTAGCGACCTCCCGGAGCTCAACCGCACTCACGTGGCCGCACCTCACCGACCCCTCTTGCGTCAAGTTCGACTTCGGCCGAACCCCGGTGGCCGCCAAAGTCGTCGCCGGCGCCAACTCCGGCCACCCCGACCCCAACGGACTCCACCAAGAGCTGCGGCTTGTCCTCAGCTCCACTCTGATGGTCTCCGCGACCCATTTGGTGGCCGAAACGGCCAAAACCACTTCCGCCGCCGCGTCGGGCTCGCCGGCGGCTAAACGCCGGTGCAGCCGACCCAGGTTTGACCATGGGTGGGCCCTGGTTGACTCTCCTGAGTCAATGACAGGTGGGGCCCAGCCCTGTTAACTAATTAGGATTAGTTTAAATTATTTTTAGTTTAACTAATCACACTGACACGCGGAACCCACTGTCAGGTTTGACCCGGACCGTGTCCCGTTGACCTGCTGATGTCACACTGACGTCAGGCTGACGCAGTAATTGATTTTCTGGATTTAATCTAATATAGGAAATTCCAGAATATAGTTTAAACTTCAAAAATTCATAACTTTTAATCTGTAACTCCAAATCAGACAAGTTATATATGAAAAATGATTAGAAAAATCCAATCTATCCATCTGTACTATTTTCATGCATGATGAAACAAGTTAACTTGATGTTTAATGCAGAACAAGGTAAAACACTTTAAAGGGCCATGTATGAGTTTGAAATTTGAATCTTTGGTTCAAATTGGTTCAAACCCTTCTGGTCTTAGTTGCATTAGCCCAACACACTCATATTGCCATGTTTCATGCATGCATCATATTGTTGCACATTGTTTGGTGATGGTTGTGTATCGGTGTTCTTGCGGCAGGTTCTGCCTCCGAGGAGTACCGTGATTACCCTAACGAAGAACCGTATCAGTGCATCGAACCATCAGGCAAGCAACCAACCATTTTATCATATCGATACAATCCCATGTTCTCGCTCCTGCTCTCTTTTACTGCATTAAGACAACGTGTTTCAAACTGCTGTGTGCTACGGTAGTTGAACCCACTTCCTCTGCATGACCTGTCATTGCCACAGTAACTAGATGAAACCCACTAGCATGTGTAGGAGTTGATTGAGCCATATATATGTGTTGTTCCTACCTTGCTATGCCTGCTATGCTTAGAGTCGTGTCAGGTCTGGTTCATCTGGGTGATGGGCTAGAGTGAAATGATTATGTCGGTAATGAGAGTGGTGTGGTGAACACGATTTGGTAAAGGTATCGATGAGAGGCCATGTAGGAGTACATGGTGGGTTGTTTCATTGAAGCCGACCTTAAGCACTGACATCTATATGTGTGATTTAAGAATCAGCTACTACCATGCATTGGGCCCGAAACCAATGGACCCTCTCGGCTTCTTATTCACCCTAGTTCTCCGTCCAGGAGTTGCAAGTAGTTTCTGGTGTTTGTAGCCTACTGGAGGCCGTGGACATCGCTGATCGTAGGGGTGGGCTGTGATGCGGTAGGTACATGGCCGGGGATACCAGGCACCCGTTAGGTGTCACGGACCCCTGTACACATCGTTAGGGGCCGTATGGGAAACCTCGGCCGGACTCCCTGCGGATGGAACCTGGATAGGCGATAAACCTGGATTGGAGACTTAGGTGATTAGGTAGGTCGTGGCCGACACCCACGTTGGGCTTCCTCTTGAAGGTTGCCGAGTACATGTCGTGTAAACGACGGTAAGTGGTGAGAGCGTGTATGAAGAAGTACACCCCTGCAGGGTTAACATAATCTATTCGAATAGCCGCGTCCGCGGTAAAGGACTACTTGGTTGCCTATACAGTTCATAGACAAGTAAATGGAAACTACTAAAAGCCTCAAGATAAGTGTGAGTGCCGAGGATGGCTCTTTCGTTGGAAGACGGAGGTGGATCCTCGGTAGTGTATTGAAGTGGTGAGTAGTGGACTCGTGTGCGCAAAACCATTTCAAGTTGAAGTCTTGTAGGATAGCCTAGCCAAGAGTCAGAGCTGGCTTGCTGCAATAACTCCACCAACCCTTCTTGATAATGTGCATGTATGTAGGATCTGATGTAAGTCTTGCTGAGTACCTTTGTACTCATGTTGCTATAATTTACATTTTATAGAAGACGCTGCAACCCCTTCTGATGGGTTCTTCGTAGACGTTGACATCAATGAGTAGGCTAAGGCCCAGGTGGTGATCCTGAGCTTGTGAACGACCACGTAGTATAGCTAGGCTTCCCAAGCCTCTTTTATTTTACTAGTTGTCTGTACTCAGACAAGTTACTTCCGCTGCTGGTTTGTATGACTGTATGACTTGAATGCTGGGTCGTGTGACCCGTACCTATGTGTATGTTATGTATGGCTCTCTGAGCCTTAAATAAAGTACTTGTGTCGTAGAGTCATGTTGTGATGCCTTGCTGTATTTGCACATATCGAGCATATTGTGCGTATGATTGAAATGCTTGGTATGTGTGGGATCTGACTATCTAGTTGTTTATCTTTAGTAGCCTCTCTTACCGGGAAATGTCTCCTAGTGTTACCACTGAGCCATGGTAGCTTGCTACTGCTCTGGAACACTTAGGCTGGCCGGCATGTGTCCTTCTTCGTTCCTGTGTCTGTCCCTTCGGGGAAATGTCACGCATTGAGTACCGGAGTCCTGTTAGCCCACTACAGCCCGGTTTACCGGAGTCCTGCTAGCCAGTGCTACAGCCCGGACCCACTTGCTGATGACCGACACGTTCGTTGCTGGGTCATGGATGCCTGTCCCTGTAAGTCTGTGCCACTTTGGATTTACGACTAGCCATGTCAGCCCGGGCTCCTTATCATATGGATGCTAGCGACACTATCATATACGTGTGCCAAAAGGCGCAAACGGTCCCGGGCAAAGGTAAGACGACACCCGTGGGAATACTGTGCGTGAGGCCGCAAAGTGATATGAGGTGTTACATGCTAGACCTATGTGGCATAGAGTCGGGGTCCTGACAGATGAGCCCCTGCCTCTGCCTCCCGCCGAGTTCGGGTGGTCCCTGTTCAAGCCGCCTATGACCCGTGCTTCTCCGTGGCTTCGTGTTGGACTGTCAAGACCGTCAAGACCACAGGCGCCCGAACGACTACAAAGTTTTGCGTCAAGTACCTCTACTGTCATCATCGGAATCCCATGAACGCCAAGTACCCCGACGCCGGATGCCAAGAACCACTACCATCGTCGAAGACCCGTGTAACGCATGCGTCAAGTAGCTCTTCGGAAGACCCGAACGTCTATGAACCGTGTACGACTACCATCGAAGGAGAACGCGAGTACAACTACTTCCCAATACAGCGCCAAGTTCCACCACCGACGCGCGTGTTGGATCCACCAAGTACCGCACCGGAACGCCAAGTACATGGATATGGCAAGTTCCCCTCCGAACATGTATGAATACGCCCGGTGATGCGACAAGTACCCCGATAACGTGTACAACTACTCCGGCAAGATCGGACCGACAAGCATCCCGACATCGTGTGAACCACTACCGTCACCTCGAAGACATTGGAGTCATCTAGTACCTCTCCGAACGAACGTGAACCACTACTTCCGCTACTATCGAACCCAATCCGCTTCGAAAAAGGCATGCTTCGAAAGGTATAACCATTGACACGACTGTCCGTGGACCGAATGCATGTTATGTGATACGAGATGAACCCCGTTGTCGGTGTCAAAACCGGCGGATCTCGGGTAGGGGTTACCGAACTGTGTGTCTAAGCCGGATGGTAACAGGAGGCAAGGGACATGAAGTTTTACCCAGGTTCAGGCCCTCTCGATGCAGGTAAAATCCTACGTTCTGCTTGATTAATATTGATGATATGGGTAGTACAAGAGTAGATCTACCACGAGATCAGAGAGGCTAAACCCTAGAAGCTAGCCTATGGTATGATTGTTGATGTGTATGTTGTCCTACAGACTAAAACCCTCCGGTTTATATAGACACCATAGAGGGTTAGGGTTACATAGAGTCGGTTACAATGGTAGGAGATCTGAATATCCGTATCGCCAAGCTTGCCTTCCACGCCAAGGAAAGTCCCTTCCAAACACGGGACAGAGTCTTCAATTTAGTATCTTCATAGTCCAGGAGTCCGGCTGAAGGTATAGTTCGGCTATCTGAACACCCCCTAATCCAGGACTCCCTCGGTAGCCCCTGAACCAGGCTTCAATGACGACGAGTCCGGCGCGCAGATTGTCTTCGGCATTGGAAGGCGGGTTCCTCCTCCAAGTACTTCATAGAAGATGTTGAACACAAAGATAGTGTCTAGCTCTGCAAAATAAGTTTCCACATATTGCCATAGAGAGAATAATATTTACACAAATCTAATCTGTTGACGTACTCCGTAGTGTGACATCACACCACGGCCAAGCTTTTATTCGAACCGTTTTACTGTCCCATCTTAGCGCGTTATGCGAGGTGGTTTCCTTGGGACGTCTTGTTAAAGTAGAGATCGTGTCCCCTTACTCCGGGATTATCATCAATACGGGCATGGTTAACCCAACCGCACCATTGATTACGGCGCTTGGAGATAAGCGAGTTTTACCAGGCTGGTGGAGACACGTAGTTGCGTCCACCCATGTAAAGGGATAAGGATCCACCTTTTCACCCACGCCTTCTTCCTCCTTTGCCTATCCATTCTTGCGCACTCGAGCTCCAGCGCCCAAGTCCGCACTACCACCTCCATCTTCTCCAGTCATGTCCGGAGCGGGAGGCAAGTGGATGGTCTCCTCCGTCATGGAGGGACACATCAAAAAGCTGAGGAAGGACGGATATCTGGCTAGCGACATCACGCACCGGCTTCCCAAAAAGGGGCAGCTCATCCCCATTCCTAGGCCTCATGAGAGGGTGGTATTCCTCCCCCATTTCCTTCGCGGACTAGGCTTCCCTCTGCATCCATTTGTTCGAGGGCTCATGTTCTACTACGGCCTGGATTTCCATGATCTGGCCCTGAACTTCGTCCTCAACATCTCAGCGTTCATCGTTGTGTGCGAGGCGTTCCTCCGCATCTGCCCCCATTTCGGCCTATGGCTTAAGACTTTCAACATCAAGCCAAAGGTGGTGCGCGGCAGCCAGGCGGAGTGCGACGGTGCCATGGTTGGCAAGATGGCCAACGTCCTGTGGCTCGAGGGCTCCTTTGTGGAGACCCTGAAGGGGTGGCAATTATGGTGGTTTTACATCACCGAGCCACGCAACACCGAATGGGTCGCACCCCCTGAGTTTCGATCCGCCCCCCTACGCCGCTCACCTCCTGGAAGGAGACAGGCCTATCTTGGGGTAAAAAAGGAGAGCTGATCGGACTCCAAACATGCATCCAAACCCTGGCGGACAAGAAGCTCGAGCTTGTCAACGTAGTCCAGGTTATGCTCATCCACCTAATCCTCCCGTGTCAACGACGGGCCTTCAATCTGCGGGAGTTCGACCCGGCGCAACATCAAACTCTAAACAGGCTCTTTGACACGACATACGAAGATGCTTGGAGGATGCTTTTCAAGGGCGCCGAGGCTCCTGCATCCGCTACCGAGGATCGCAGATTCAGCACGCAGCGTCACACGCTCGCGGTAAGCTGTTTTTTCCTTATATAGGGTATTAGTTTTCCATAGTTTGACTCTATGCGGGATCTAAGCTCCCTTTCCTCTGACAGGATTGGCAGGTGACGTCAGGACAGATCAACTGTCCGGCCCTTTGCCCGAAGGCCCAGCGGACGCTCGCTTGGCGAGGCTGCTAGTTCCGGCGCCCTATGTGGTGCCGGAGAAGAAGGCCACGAAAAGGGCCACGGGGACTCAAAAGATCGCCCGGCGCCACGAGGTGTCGGATTCATCATCCGACGGTCCCGAAGCGCCTTCCTCTCGCGAACACGAGGAGGAAGAAGAAAACTCTCCCCCTCCAGCGGGAGGAGAGAATAAAAGGAAGGCCGCCCTCCCTGAGGAGGCCGGAGGGTCCAAGAAGGGGAAAATCCTTCCTCCGGACTACTCCGCCGACGCCGGCAAAATTGTAAGTATTCGGATACCGGAGTAATTCATAGTATTTGTTTATTGCACAACTTTCCCTTATGTCGAATTTGTTTATGCAGCCCACCCAAAGACCGGCTCGATGCGTCGTCGAGTGGCTCACTGGACTCGTCGGATGTGAACTCGCTTTCGATGGCTTCCTCCCCCCGCCCTACGGACGACACCGAGGTGTTGTCCCAACAGGTTCCAAGCAGGGAGGAGGTGGTCCCGGAGGCGCCGCAAGGCGACCTCCCGGACTCCAGGAGTAAGGGGAATGAAACCCCCCAGGGCTCCAAGTCCGGCTCTAGGCCGGACACCGCTTTGGAACCTTCAAAGGTTCCGGAGTCCGGCGGGGGACCTCCTTCCAAGATGAGCAAGTCCACCGTGCCGGCGGCCTCCGTCCAACCGGAGGCGTCGGACAATATGCTGGAGGCGCTCCAAGGCGCCTCCATCGACGAGGAGCACCGCGCTATAATGAGTGCGGTGGTCCAGAAGGTTTAGTCCGCAAAAAACGGACTAATTGAAGCTTGTACTAGCCTTTTGACAGGCTTCGAGGTAAGTAAAGAAAGTGTAAATAATAGTACCGCATAGACAGTAGCCCCTAATGCTCTGTTTGGCGTTTGGGAAGAAAAGCCGAATAGAGGATCACACAGAATTCACAGGAGTCTAACAAAAACGAGTCAATATGCATGTGCGGGCTACCCTGCTTGCGTCCGCCACACTGACTGCGGAAGTGGACACGCTAAAGCAGGACCTCGAAAGGTCCGAGCAAGAGCTCGAGCGTGCCAAGAAGCGGCTCGAGGACAATGAAGGTAAGAAATACCTTGGTTGAATATGTATATATAAAAAAGGTGCAATTGCAAGAAATGACAGGATTAACATGGCTATTGTAGGGGCCACATCTGAGGTGGCGACCCTTAAGCAAGTGCTGCTCGAGTCTGAGAAGAGTGCGGCCGCGGAGCGCACCGAGCGGGAGAGGTATGAGGCCGAGGTTGGCAAGGTGCGGCAAGAGCTCCATGTTCTCATGAAGAAACATGAGAGTTTGGAGCTTGACTCGAAGACGTGAGCGTCCGAGCTCGCGGCGGCTATTGAAAATGCCAAGTCTGCCAAGACCGAATCACAGAAGACCCTCCAGGAGTTGGATGAGGTGAAGAAGATAGCGGCGGGTAAGGCATTCTTTATGCAAAGGAAACACATAAACGTGAGTTACTTGATACTTACCCGAATCCGGAGCTCTCCAGGGGCATTTGCATATTTTCCCCGGAGTGTATCCGATGCCGCCGCATTCTATCGAGCCGAGGAGGGCAGCTCGACGGAGAAGGTGTTCTAGTCTCAGTATGCTGAGGCCGGACACCCCGTGCCCCTGAGCGACCAGCTGAAGCAACTGGTCGAGCTCCACAAGGCGGCCGAACAGGCCGTGAAGGCCTCCTAGTTCGGCTGTGGCCTGGAGAGGCTCTGCCTGGGAGCTATTTCGGGCTGGTGCGGCGGCTGGTGGAGGCCTGTCCAAGGCTCGAAGTCATCAAGTGCTCCGTCTGTATTGAAGGTGCCCATAGGGCCTTTGCCCGTGCTAAGGTGCACTGGGGCAGGCTGGTGCGTAGAAGCTTGTGAAGGACGGGCCACCAGCGGGGAAAGAGCATCGCAAGCCCAAAAATTACTATAAGGATGTTCTGAAGGGTGCCCGCCTTGTGGCGGATGAATGTACCAGGGATGTAATTTTTGAGTAAAACTCGCTCGTGTTTGTCCTATGCGCTGAAAACTTGTTCATATGCACTGAGCAATGCTGTTTGAATTTAAAATATTACCTTTTGTGCGGCTGTTTATCAATACTGAGAGATGGTGAGTCGTCGGCTTCTGCTCCCTTGCCACTAGTGCTGGGGTGTTCGGGGATAAACCTGGGCGCTCTTTTTCCCATATTTGGGTTCTTCGAGGGAGGCGCGCAGCCCAACGAACGAGGCAATCAGACTATAATGCGTGAACACTCTCACTTAGCCATAGAATTCTATAATTTTAAATTTCGGCAAAGCCCCTAGTATTCGGAAGACCGAGTTCGGGGCACTATCTACGCCTTGGCCGGACGGAGCCGACTCCTCGCCCTAAGCGGCATAAGTCTCTAGGGACTCGAAAAACCTCTCGAACAACGACCAGCTCTCGCTTCATCATGACAGTCAGTTTTAGCTTTCTCCACTGAGGTGCTCGGCCCAGCTCAACTGGGGCACAATCGCAGTGGTTCTCCTAGTTCTACCTTAGCCGATATAGTGGAACGTAAGGCACCAAAACATAGGAGCCGGGCAAACCCAACTATTGACCCAAGACATGATTCGGAGCCGATGCATATAGTGTTATAAGTTTGGGGTGCCGCACTTGTGAAAGTGTTTGGATTTCTCACACCATATTGAGGGGTGCTAAAAGCCCCTGGCGTATTTTGGTCGTACCAAGTTGTATGGGTGCAACATGTCGTTAAGGAACATTTATTTGTAAAAAGATAATGCAAAAAATAGACAAAAACTATGCATTGTTTATTAAAAATAACTGCGATCAAAGCAGAATGATACAAGTAATGCGATAAGCAAAAAGTTGGACTATTTAACATGTCTGCTCCAGGGGCAAGCTGCGGAATAGTATGCGAAATAGGTATACTACTCGTGATAGAGACCACCTGGGATTTCTGTAATGCGGCATGGCTTGTCTGCTTCCCTGGTCCCTGCATCGTTTGTGCGGCAATTGAACTGCCGAACAAGCCTTCCGAAGAGTAGAGTCCTGGAAGTAAGAGAAAAGTAAAAAATCAGCAGCCCTTGGTGCGGTTTAAGCCGTGCTTTGGGCGTGCCGTGATGGTGCCCCTCCCCCTATGCCCATGGTATTTCCAGAGCGTAGTTATGTACGCGAAGTATTGGCGTCGCCTTTTTGCGAGGGTTGGGGTTGGGGCCGCATTGCTACGCCTGCTCGGAACATGCCAGGCGGTCTTGTTGTAGGTTACTCCGGGCGCTCTTGATGGTGCCCGGACGTTTAATGGCCGGACTGGAGAACTGCCTGAAGATGCTGCTTTGTACTTCTGCTGCAAGGGCCGCCGTGTGCTCCTCCATTCGGAGGGAGCGTTCGGTGTTTTAATTGACTGTAATTACTCCACGAGGGCCTGGCATCTTGAGCTTAAGGTATGCGTAGTGCGGTACCGCATTGAATTTGGCGAATGCGGTTCGTCCAAGCAGTGCATGATAGCCACTGCGGAATGGGACTATGTCGAAGATCAATTCCTCGATTCGGAAATTATCCGGGGATCCGAAGACCACTTCAAGTGTGACTGAGCCTGTACAGTTGGCCTCTACACCTGGTATTACGCCTTTAAAGGTCGTTTTGGTGGGCTTAATCCTCGAGGGATCGATGCCCATTTTTCGCACTGTATCCTGGTAAAGCAGGTTCAGGCTGCTGCCGCCATCCATGAGGACTCTAGTGAGATGAAATCCGTCAATAATTGGGTCTAGAACCAATGCGGCAAATCCTCCATGACGGATGCTAGTGGGATGGTCTCTTCGATCAAAGGTGATCAGGTAGGAGGACCATAGGTTGAACTTTGAGGCGACTGGCTCTACCGCGTATACGTCCCTTAACACACGCTTCCGCTCCCTTTTGGGGACGTGGGTGGTGTATATCATGTTCACCATCCGCACTTGTGGGGGAAAACCCTTCTATCCATCGTTGTTCGGCGGCCGGGGCTCCTCGTCGTCATCACTATGCAGCCCCTTGTCTTCATTGTCGGTGCTTAGCTTGCCTGCCTGCTTGAACAGCCAACAATCCCTATTGGTGTGATTGGCCGGCTTTTCGGGGGTGCCATGTATTTGGCACAAGCGGTCGAGTATTCGGTCCAAGCTGGATGGGCCCCTAGGATTCGTTTTGAATGGCTTCTTCCGCTGACTGGATTTAGAGCCTCTGTATCCGGCATTAACTGCCACATCCTCAGCATTGTCGCCGTTAATGCGGCGCTTCTGCTTGTTGCGACGCGACCTGCCACTAATGTCCCTGGTGTCTGAACTACTAGGGTTCTTGGTCATATTGTTGCTACGAGCGAGCCAGCTGTCTTCTCCCGCGCAAAAGCAGGTCATGAGTGTCATGAGTGCTGCCATAGATTTCGGCTTTTCTTGTCCGAGGTGCCAGGCCAGCCACTCGTCACGGATATTGTGCTTGAAGGCTGCTAGGGCCTCAGCGTCCGGATAGTCGACTATTTGATTTTTCTTTGTTAGGAACCATGTCTAGAATTGTCTGGTCGATTCCTCTGGCTGCTGGATTACGTGACTTAGGTCATCGGCGTCTGGGGGTCGCACATAAGTGCCCTGGAAATTGTCGAGGAATGCGGCTTCCAGGTCCTCCCAACAACTGATTGATCCTGTTGGCAAGCTATTGAGCCAATGCCGAGCTGGTCCTTTAAGCTTGAGTGGGAGGTATTTGATAGCGTGAAAATCGTCGCCGCGGGCCATGTGGATATGAAGGAGATAATCCTCAATCCATACCGCAGGGTCTGTTGTGCCATCATATGATTCGATGTTTATGGGTTTGAAACCCTCGGGGATTTGATGATCCATTATTTCGTTTGTAAAGCACAGTGGGTGTGCGGCGCCTCTGTACTGGGCGATATCATGATGTAGCTGCAATGAGCTTTGTCTACTATGTTCGGCCCTGCCAAATTTGTGGCCGGCGTGACGATTACCGTCTCGAGCCGTGGGGTGCCCACGCGATCCATAGATCGATCGTGTTTGCCTTGCCTTGTCCTCCAACATGTCTCGTAAGTCCGGCGCATATTCCCGTGCCTTGGTACGGGGTGCGGCTTGAGTGGAGGGCCGGGAGGCCTCTCTGTCGCGGCCACGAGGTGGCCGTTCGGCCACATCAAGTGCTTCCTCCTCTAATCGTGGTAGCAACTTGCGCTTTGGGTAACTCTTGGAGGGGCGTTCGAGTTTATGCTCTTCGGCCGCAAGGACTTCAGTCCATCTGTCAACCAGCAAATCTTGGTCAGCTCTGAGTTGTTGCTGTTTTTTCTTGAGGCTTCTTGCCGTGGCCATAAGCCTGCGTTGGAAACGCTTTTGCTCAACGGGATCCTCTGACACGACGAATTAGTCGTCGTCCAAGCTTGCCTCGTCTTTGGAGGGAGGCATATAATTATCATCCTCGACCTCTCTGTCTACTGCTCTCTCATGAGGGCTGGTTTCTCCATCCTCCTGTGCTAAACCTTGCTGGAGGGGGGTTTTCTTCGGCACTCTCCGGAGTATTATTATCTCCCATGGTGGAATCACCGTTTTTGTGTTGGCGGGATTTTGAGCGGCGCCGCTGACGCCGTCGCTTGGGCTTATTCTTGGGAGGTTCATCCTCCGCTGTTCCATCGCCCTCTCCCTCTTTTGGGGTATCCACCATGTATATGTCATATGACGAGGTGGCTTTCCAGGGCCTAGTAGGCGGTGGTTCTTCATCGTCTCCTTCATCGGCGTCCATACCGTCGATGTCTTCGGAGTCGAAGTCGAGCATGTCGGTTAAGTCGTCGATAGTGGCTACAAAGTGGGTGGTGGGTGGTTTTGAATTTCTTCATCGTCTGTACCCCAACCTTGCTGACCGTAGTCCGGCCAGGGCTCTCCTGATAAAGAGAGATACTTCAATGACTTCAGGATATCGCCGAAAGGCGAGTGCTGAAAGATGTCTGCGGTAGTGAACTCCATGATCGGTGCCCAATCGGATTCGACTGGCAGGGGCGCGGAGGATTCGGAGTCCAGAGAGGAGTCCGGCTCCTTGGAGTCACGAGCCTAGCAGAGTACGGGGCTGGTGTTTGGCTAAATCGCCGTTCGGATCACAGCCCCCGAGGTGGCGTCCAACCGCCCATCCTCGATCGGCGTAGTTGACTCCGAACTAAGGGTCGGAGCCGGTGCGGGTGCGGCCTCCAGGGCACCGTTCAACGGCAGAGTTAGATCATGCTCGTCATGACATGCGGCGCGCTCAGCAGTGGTTCGAATCCGTCGAATATCAAGTCCCCGCGGATGTCAGCCGTGTAGTTTAAACTTCCGAATCTGACCTGAAGGCTAGGGGCGTAGCTTTCGATCTGCTCTAGATGGCCAAGTGAATTGGCCCACAGTGCGAAGCCGCCAAAGACGAAGATCTGTCCGGGGAGGAAGGTCTCACCCTGGACTGCATCGCCATTGATGATCGTAGGAGCCATCGGGCCTGACGGCGATGGCACAGAGGAACTCTCAATGAAAGCACCAATGTCGGTGTCAAAACCGGCAGATCTCGGGTAGGGGGTCCCGAACTGTGCGTGTAGGCCGGATGGTAACAGGAGGCAAGGGACACGAAGTTTTACCCAGGTTCGGGCCCTCTCGATGGAGGTAAAACCCTACGTCCTGCTTGATTAATATTGATGATATGGGTTGTACATGAGTAGATCTACCACGAGATCAGAGAGGCTAAACCCTAGAAGCTAGCCTATGGTATGATTGTTGATGTGTATGTTGTCCTACGGACTAAAACCCTCTGGTTTATATAGACACCGGAGAGGGTTAGGGTTACATAGAGTCGGTTACCATGGTAGGAGAACTGAACATCTGTATCACCAAGCTTGCCTTCCACGCCAAGGAAAGTCCCTTCCGGACACGGGACGGAGTCTTCAATCTTGTATCTTCATAGTCCAGGAGTCCGGCTGAAGGTATAGTTCGGCTATCCGAACACCCCCTAATCCAGGACTCCCTCACCCGTGTTTGCAGCGTTCCCGTTTGTTACGTGCAGGACCCTCGGTTGCCATGCCGCCGACACATGGGACACCCGGTATCCCGGAGCGCCCCACCAACTTTTGCACGCTCCCGCCACACTTCTCTTTTGCATCGGTATCTCAATCGAGTTACTCGGAACCGGAATGTTGCCGTGGCACCATTTCGTTATCGTCGACGTGGCACCCCTTTTGTTTCCGCCACGATGACAAATGCTTCATAATATGCTCATGTCAGCATTTTTTCTTAAACTTGCATAAAACTTGTTCATGTCATCCGCATCATGGTAACAACAATTAAAATGTTTAAATTGTTGTTTGCTATAAATTACTAATGCATATGGGGATTTACCGGGTTTGTTGTTTATTATATCCGGCCCCATTTAAATTGTTTAGATGGTATAATTTTGTTATGTTTCACCTCTTGACATGCTAAACAACATTTAATATTGGTGAGTTCATAACCGGGAGAGAACTAAATAATTGTCATGGTGTTTCGTCAATATGCAACACAGTTGCATATTGAGCTCCACTTAATTTGTAGTATTGTTTGTGCACTTTACCATGCCATGCATATTAAAACTGGACATGCATCATACTTGGTTGTGCATCATGCCATGTTATGTGTTGGTTGTTTACTATGTTGTTTGCTTCTTTCCGGTGTTTCTTCTTCGGGTTAGTTCCCATAACGTCGTGTTTGTGAGGATTCATTCGACAACGTCCGTTTGTCTTCTTCTTGGACTCGTTCTTCTTCCTTGCGGGATCTCAGGCAAGATGACCATACCCTCGAAATCACTTCTATCTTTGCTTGCTAGTTGCTCGTTCTTTTGCTATGCCTATGTTGCGATACCTACCACTTGCTTACCATGCCTCCCATATTGTTGAACCAAGCCGCTAACCCACCTTGTCCTAGCAAACCGTTGTTTGGCTATGTTACCGCTTTGCTCAGCCCCTCTTATACCATTCTTAGTTGCAGGTGAAGATTGAAGTTTGTTCCTTGTTGGAACATGGAGATGTTGTTCCTTGTTGGAACATGTTTACTTGTTGGGATATCACAATATCGCTTATCTAATTAATGCATCTATATACTTGGTAAAGGGTGGAAGGCTCGGCCTTATGCCTGGTGTTTTGTTCCACTCTTGCCGCCCTAGTTTCCGTCATATCGATGTTATGTTCCCGAATTTTGCGTTCCTTACGCGGCTGGGTTATAATGGGAACCCCTTGACAGTTCGCCTTGAATAAAACTCCTCCAGCAATGCCCAACATTGGTTTTACCATTCGCCACCTAGCCTTTTCTTTCCCTTGGGTAGGCCTGCCCAAGCGTCATCTTTATTTTAACCCCCCTGGGCAAGTGCTCCTCTGAGTGTTGGTCTGACCGAGTAGACTGCGGGGCCACCTCGGGGCAACTTGAGGGTTGGTTTTCCTCATAGGATGTCTCATCTGAGTGTGCCCTAAGAACAAGATATGTGCAGCTCCTATCGGGATTTGTCGGCACATTCGGGCGGTGTTGCTAGACTTGTTTTACCATTGTCGAGGATGTCTTGTAACCGGGATTCCGAGTCTGATCGGATCTTCCCGCTAGAAGGAGTATCCTTCATTAACCGTGAGAGCTTGTGATGGGCTAAGTTGGGACACCCCTGCAGGGATTTGAACTTTCGAAAGTCGTGCCCGCGGTTATGGGCAGATGGGAATTTGTTAATGTCCGGTTGTAGAAAACCTGAAGTTGACCTTAATTAAAATGCACCAACCGCGTGTGTAACCATGATGGTCTCTTTTCGGTGGAGTCCGGGAAGTGAACACGGTGTTGGAGTTATGCTTGACGTAGGTTGTTTTAGGATCACTTCTTGATCATAGTTATCCGACCGTGCTTTTGCCTTCTCTTCTCGCTCTCTTTTGCGAATAAGTTAGCCACCATATATGCTAGTCGCTTGCTGCAGCTCCACATCATACCTTTTACCTTACCATAAACTTAAATAGTCTTGATCGCGAGGGTGTGAGATTGTTGAGTCCCTGTGACTCACAGATACTTCAGAAACCAGCTTGGAGGTGCCGTTGAACCGAGCAGGTGATGCAACCAAGCTCAAGGAGGAGCTCGATGAAGATCTTGTTCTTTGTGTTGTTCCGTTTCCAGTTGATCAGTAGTGCAGCCCAGTCGGGACGATCGGGGATCTGTGTAGCACTTGGGGTAGTCTTCTTTTATTTTGGTTCCGTAGTCGGACCTTGTGTGTATCTGAATGATGTAATGCTTTATTCATGTAATTGTGTGAAGTGGTGATTGAAGACAACTATGTATCTCTTTCCCTTATGTATTACATGGGTTGTGTGAAGATTACCTCACTTTCGACACAACTTTCAATGTGGTTATGCCTCTAAGTCGTGCTTCAACACGTGGGAGATATAGCCGCATCGAGGGCGTTACAAGTTGGTAATAAGAGCATTCCCCAACCTTAGGAGCCCCCTGCTTGATCGAATCGCTAGTGTTATTGAGTCTAGAAATGTTTTTAGTCATTTAGGAATTATATATATCGGAGAGTTAGGACTTCTTATTACTCCTCAGTCCCTTCATCGCTCTGGCAAGGCATCCTGACGTAGAGTTTTGACTCTTCTCTTCTCAAATTTCACTAAAAAACATTTTAGGATCGCGCGGGTATCTTGGAATCGTTCCGATGGTTTTGTGACGAGAACATTATTCTTGGTGCCTCCTGTCATTTAGGGGTTGTGGTAGTGTCCCGGGGAGTTGAGCTCCGAGGTGTTGTCGTCACAATTTTATTGTTGCAGTTCTGGAATACCTGAGATAGTTTCGCCGACATCGAAAATCTCTTTTATGCAGTTGTTGGTGAGATAACCTCGATGCCACCCAGTACTGGGGCGGGAGTTCGGTAGTATTGCCATAACTCGTATAACGGATACTTTTCGAAGGTTGAGGTAAACGATTTCAGAAGGTTTCTTGGTAATGTGTTGAAGGATGGATACAGCTGGATGTAGGATTTGCTAGCTTTGGGTGAGATATTATGCTTCCCCTGTATCCCCAACACCTGATTGCATAACCAGAAAGTTTCGGGAGTTCATAAGTGCGAATTCAAGTAGATCTTAGGATATCTTTCCGACAGATGTATGCTATGAAATTGGGGTTCAACGTCTAGTGGTCCGCCTATTCACGGTTGGTTTTACAGTGGTCTCGTTGTGTCTTAAAGAGTCCTTGGCTATGCTGACTCGGGGACGCTTCATATGTCATGTGCACTACCTTGTACATGATGGTGATGTACGATCGAGCCCCTGTAGGCCCCACCACGAAAACTTCGGACGAGATCTCTATCATATGTTTGTTCCGGCTTATTCCGCAAGCCAATCCTTTGTTTTTGTTTTTGAGTTGTGGTATTCGATTTGCTTCAAAGTCAAATGTTGATTCCATACCTGTTCCTAAGCGGTGTTCTCATACTCCTATGTGAATACCAATCCTTCGACATAATCGAGATTGTCATGCCAATTTATTTTCAACCCGCGTGTTTCTCTTCAAGTGGATCCGATCATTTCAACTTCCGCAAGATCAATTATCACTTCTTCTCAACGATGTTTGTTTCATCCGTCTCCAAGTTGCCTTTGTTTTTCCCGCCCACCCACCCTTTTTCCTCAGGGCCTCAGATTTCTTAATAAAGCATCCTTTTATTTTTGTGAAGTCTCTTCATTCTTTTCTTTCAATGTTCTACCCGGTGGTTCACATGAAGATGCTCTTGTAGTTCGTCATTTCTCACTCATTTTCCTTCTCTGGTGGATTCAATTCGAGTTTTCAGTGTTGATCATATTATTTTCTTTGTTTCTAATGCTATTCACATGTCGGTGCACCTCATAATCATTCCCCGTTTGCTATTCAATTGTTCCGGAGTGTTCAACCTATTTCGGGGTTGTTACCTCATTCAAGCCATTTAATTCAACCGTCGCTATCTCTCTTTTCAAGCAATCATTCTACGGTGTTTCTTTTGAGTGGGCCCTAACCCACAGGTCTTTTCCCAGGATCTTACCTGACTCTTCTTAATTTTCACCGGAGCTATTCTCAAATCTTTTAAAGTTTGATGTAAGAATGAATTGTCATTAGTCATATGTCTTCCTCCAAGATCTTTCAAATTCTTTTCATCATTGGTTCAACCTTGCTACTTTTCATCCCGGAGCATCTCAACTATTTGGTGGTGTTCCTTGTCGTCATTCTCTGCATTTGAAGACCAAAGAAGAATTTTCCTCCATATCTTGCTCCATTCTCTTCAAGATTCGTGGCTCTAGTTTGTTGCCATCATCTCATAATTATTTTGATAATGAGAATTCTTTTCGCCCATCCAAAGCAATTCAAGAGTCTTCTCAGTTTGATTATCCGGAGTCCAACAATTCAGAATTATTCATTCCAGCTTTCAGCTATCATTCTCCAAATCTTACCGGTGCGTCATTCGACTATGCTCTCTAATCAGCTCATGATCTCTTCGTTCTCATGGATCTAAATTCTCTCAAACATCTTTGTTCATTTGCTAATTATTACCGGTGATTCACCCCTTTACTTCGTTCATTTCCAATTCTTACGGTGGCTATTCAGGTTTTTTCTTCCTTGCTATAACATCTAGTTATTCGTTGTCAATCCTAACGGTGGTTCGTGCAAGAGTTCTCGTCATTCGTTATCGTATATATTCATTCGTTCTTCTCAATCCTACCATTAACTTGTTGAAGACGTTCCCAAGTTTGCTCCATATCTATCTTAATCCTTTTTCAACGAGAATAAGTAGTATGCCAAATCCGTTGCTTGTCATCAATTAAATTGGTGAAGGTTAATCATAATATAATTTTATTCTTGTTTCATCCGTATGTTAATCTTTTCTTCCGGAGTTTGTTCACGATGATTAAATTCTTGGTTTCAAGTGCTCGTCTTTCTTTCCCGGAGATCCATCTAAATCATTACAAGGTTTCACCTTGTGTTTCCAACTTCTTTTTTATTTTCGTTATTCTTTTGGTTAACGGAGTTCTTCATGGAGTCTCTACATGATGGTTCATAAAGGATTTAATTCCTTCTCGAAGTTTTCATCGAGATTCTTTTCTAAGGAGCTCAAGTATTCATCATCTTGCAATCCGGAGTGCAATTCTTTTTACCTTATCATCGGAGGTGGTATTATGTCATTCTTGATAATTTGAGTTCATGCTTCATGATTCACATATTGTTAACAATGAGGTATTTTAAATCCATCAATCTCTTCATAGGAGTTATATTGGGTTATATTTCACCTAAAGCCTTCCCTGAGGATTGTTGCTATCATGGTGGTTATAATTGACCCAAGTTCTTCTTTATCCTCCCGGTGAAATAAGTTTCTCGTCTCCTTGTTCATACCAATCCAATTCTTTTCCTGTGAGTGGCAGGTTGTCACCTCATAATTTGAGATGTATTCCATAAGACCATATCAAGCGTATTCTTTTCGTTGTTGGTGTTCCAACAACTCCGCTCGACCCGTCTCCTAAGGATGCCTTCTCAAGCTCTTTTGTGACATAAGATGGCATTTTCTTCTCCATTCTTTTATTTCAATTATCTATCTTCTATTCTTTTGTTCCGGAGCCATTGTGATGTTGCTCTTTTCTCTCATCATCTTGGATCGTGTTCTTTTCGTGCTTATCCATTTAACCAGAGTGTGTGCCCGCTACTCAAGTTCTTTCATTTTATCAAGTCTCTCATCTCCTTTCAACCGGAGTGCTGTTCGAATTCGTTCTTCCTTGTTCCTCTTTTCTAACAGAGTGTTTTCAACTTCGTTCATCTCCGTTGTATTCTTTTATCGAAATGGCTAAACCTTTTCAAGGTTCTTTGGTTTCACGCGTTTGTCAAAGAAGCAATTAGTTTTACCTCACATCTTCCTCTCCGTTTTCCCTCCGGTGCCATCCTAGATCTCGGGACGAGATCCTCTCGTAGTGGTGGAGTGTTGTGATGCCCTGAGACCGATGCTCGAGAAGACTTCCATGTGTTCCGGGTTTCGCCGTGTGTTTCATTTGTGCCTGCCCTTTTATCTGTGCATTCCATCATGTCCTCATGTCATAAGTCTTTTGTATCTCACTAAATAAATTGCATGGATCTTCGGTCCATTTAAATCGAGGGAATTCACATGGTGATTCTGTTTATAACATATCCTCCCAATATTAGGGAGCTAAATAAAAACATTCCATTCGTTTGGATTTATCGTAACACTCGCGCAAATAATTGCTCTTCGAGTTTGACCTTCAAACCTTGCCAATATCTCTCATCTCTTTTATCGAGGCTCCTCCAGAAACCTCAATATTTTTGGACACTTCTGAAACCAAGCCCTAGTTCAAACTCATTTGAATTAAATATAAATGAGTTTGAATTAAACTCTTCTATTTCGCATGAAACTTCTTTTCTTGAACTAAGTGTAATTCTTAGACTCAGAAGGAGAAGTTTCAGCATTTTCTAAAACCCCCTAGCTATTTCTTTCCTTCCTTTTTCCTTCTGTCTACTTTTCTGTAAATGGGAAATAGCAAAGGTTGGCCTTTTGATCCGAAGAGGCAACTGGCCGGCCCATCTGTAGGTCCAGCCGACCCCCCTCCTAATCCCTCTCTAAGGCCCTGGCCTTTTGCCTCTCCACTGGGCCGGCCCAAGGCTAAAGCCCACCCGAACCATTTCTAACCCTAGCCGCCGGAGAGGCCTATGCTCGATCCCCTCTTCGTTCCTCCTCCAGCCGCCTTCTCATCCTCTCGCTCGATCCCATCCGCCCGCAGCCTCTCCTTCCCTCGACCCCCACTCTCTCCTCTTGTCTCGCTGCTCGCGCCGCCAGGAAGGAACGCGCGCGCCCGATCCTTTTCTCTCCCTCTCCATCGCTTGGGTCGCCGAGCTCCACCAGGAAGACCAACCCCGCACCGATGACCCTACAAGCTGCTACCGCACGCCAAGTCCCGCGCCGCTGTCATCTTCACGACCTGCTTCGGTCCCTGCCGCGCCCCTACATCGAGCAGCCAGAGCCGCTCGTCGCCGGACCCCGTCCGCTACTGCCTGGATCCGCGCGTTCGCCACCGTCGGCTACCTCGAGGAGCGCCGCCGCCCCGCAGCATATCCTGCTCTCTCTCTGACCTTGGACAGGGACCCCGACGACCCCATGGATGGCCGACTCCGCCAAGCATCCCGCTGCTTCATCACGGCCTTGCCTCTCCTCTCGTTCCCGACGCCGCAGGCGCACCAAGGGCGCCTCCCGTGGCTGCCGTTGCCCACTGCTGCGCTTCTCCTTATCCCAGGTGTCGTCGCCGTCCAAGACTAGCAGGCAACTGTAATGCCTTTTGCCTCCTCATCCGCGCTCTGCTCATCCCAGACCTCCCCTGCAAGTGCGTGCCACCGTGCCGAGTTCCTGCTCGCCTCCTCTGCTTTGCTTCAGCACGAGGATGAGCCCCTGCCTTTGCCTCCCGCCGAGTTCGGGTGGTCTCTGTTCAAGCCGCCTATGACCCGTGCTTCTCCGTGGCTTCGTGTTGGACTGTCAAGACCGTCAAGACCACAGGCGCCCGAACGAATACAAAGTTTTGCGTCAAGTACCTCTACTGTCATCATCGGAATCCCATGAACGCCAAGTACCCCGACGCCCGACGCCAAGAACCACTACCATCGTCGAAGACCCGTGTAACGCATGTGTCAAGTACCTCTTCGGAAGACCCGAACGTCTACGAACCGTGTACGACCACCTTCGACGGAGACTGCGCGTACAACTACTTCCCAATACGGTGCCAAGTTCCACCACCGACGCGCGTGTTGGATCCACCAAGTACCGCACCGGAACGCCAAGTACATGGATATGCCAAGTTCCCCTCCGAACATGTACGAATACGCCCGATGATGCGACAAGTACCCCGATAACGTGTACAACTACTCCGGCAAGATCGGACCGACAAGCATCCCGACGTCGTGTGAACCACTACCGTCACCTCGAAGACATTGGAGTCATCTAGTACCTCTTCGAACGAACGTGAACCACTACTTCCGCTACTATCGAACCTAATCCGCTTCGAAAAAGGCATGCTTCGAAAGGTATAATATTGACACGACCGTCCGTGGACCGAATGCATGTTATGTGATACGAGATGAACCCCGTGTTTGTAGCGTGCCCGTTTGTTACGTGCACGACCCTCGGTTGCCATGCCGCCGACACATGGGACACCCGGTATCTAGGAGCGCCCCACCATCTTTTGCGCGCTCCCGCCACACTTCTCTTTTGCATCGGTATCTCAATCAAGTTACTGGGAACAGGAACGTTGCCGTGGCACCATTTCGTTATCGTCACCGTGGCACCCCATTTGTTTCCGCCACGATGACAAATGCTTCATAATATGCTCATGTCAACATTTTTTTTCTTAAACTTGCATAAAACTTGTTCATGTCATCCGCATCATGGTAACAACAATTAAAACATTTAAAATTGTTGTTTGCTTTAAATTACTAATGCATATGGGGATTTACCGGGTTTGTTGTTTATTATATCCGGCCCCATTTAAATTGTTTAGATGGTATAATTTTGTTATGTTTCACCTCTTGACATGCTTAACAACATTTAATATTGGTGAGTTCATAACCAGGAGAGAACTAAATAATTGGCGTGGTGTTTCGTCAATATGCAACGGAGTTGCATATTGAGCTCCACTTAATTTGTAGTATTGTTTGTGCACTTTACCTTGCCATGCATATTTAAAACCGGACATGCATCATACTTGGTTGTGCATCATGCCATGTTATGTGTTGGTTGTTTACTATGTTGTTTGCTTCTTTCCGGTGTTGCTTCTTCGGGTTAGTTTCGATAACGTCGCATTTGTGAGGATTCATTCGACTACGTCTGTTTGTCTTCTTCTTGGACTCGTTCTTCTTCCTTGCGGGATCTCAGGCAAGATGACCATACCCTCGAAATCACTTCTATCTTTGCTTGCTAGTTGCTCGCTCTTTTGCTATCCCTATGCTGCGATACCTACCACTTGCTTACCATGCCTCCCATATTGTTGAACCAAGCCTCTAACCCACCTTGTCCTAGCAAACCATTGTTTGGCTATGTTACCACTTTGCTCAGCCTCTCTTATACCATTGTTAGTTGCAGGTGAAGATTGAAGTTTGTTCCTTGTTGGAACATGGAGATGTTGTTCCTTGTTGGAACATGTTTACTTGTTGGGATATCACAATATCTCTTATCTAATTAATGCATCTATATACTTGGTAAAGGGTGGAAGGCTCGGCCTTATGCCTGGTGTTTTGTTCCACTCTTGCCGCCCTAGTTTCCGTCATATCGATGTTATGTTCCTGGATTTTGCGTTCCTTACGCGGCTGGGTTATAATGGGAACCCCTTGACAGTTCGCCTTGAATAAAACTCCTCCAGCAATGCCCAACATTGGTTTTACCATTCGCCACCTAGCCTTTTCTTTCCCTTGGGTAGGCCTGCCCAAGGGTCATCTTTATTTTAACCCCCCTGGGCCAGTGCTCCTCTGAGTGTTGGTCCGACCGAGTAGACTGCGGGGCCACCTCGGGGCAACTTGAGGGTTGGTTTTACTCGTAGGATGTCTCATCTGAGTGTGCCCTAAGAACGAGATATGTGCAGCTCCTATCGGGATTTGTTGGCACATTCGGGCGGTGTTGCTGGACTTGTTTTACCATTGTCGAGGATGTCTTGTAACCGGGATTCCGAGTCTGATCGGGTCTTCCCGCTAGAAGGAATATCCTTCGTTGACCGTGAGAGCTTGTGATGGGCTAAGTTGGGACACCCCTGGAGGGATTTGAACTTTCGAAAGCCGTGCCGGCGGTTATGGGCAGATGGGAATTTGTTAATGTCCGGTTGTAGAAAACCTGAAGTTGACCTTAATTAAAATGCACCAACCGTGTGCGTAACCGTGATGGTCTCTTTCCAGTGGAGTCCGGGAAGTGAACACGGTGTTGGAGTTATGCTTGACGTAGGTTGTTTTAGGATCACTTCTTGATCATAGTTGTCCGACCGTGCTTTTGCCTTCTCTTCTCGCTCTCTTTTGCGAATAAGTTAGCCACCATATATGCTAGTCGCTTGCTGCAGCTCCACATCACACCATTTACCTTACCCATAAGCTTAAATAGTCTTGATCGCGAGGGTGTGAGATTGCTGAGTCCCTGTGACTCACAGATACTTCGAAAACCATCTTGCAGGTGCCGTTGAACCGAGGAGGTGACGCAACCAAGCTCAAGGAGGAGCTCAATGAAGATCTTGTTCTTTGTCTTGTTCCGTTTCTAGTTGATCAGTAGTGGAGCCCAGTCGAGACGATCGGGGATCTGTGTAGCACTTGGGGTAGTCATCTTTTATTTTGGTTCCGTAGTCGGACCTTGTGTGTATCTGAATGATGTAATGCTTTATTCATGTAATTGTGTGAAGTGGCGATTGAAGCCAACTATGTATCTCTTTCCCTTATGTATTACATGGGTTGTGTGAAGATTACCTCACTTGCGACATTGCTTTCAATGCGGTTATGCCTCTAAGTCGTGCTTCGACACGTGGGAGATATAGCCACATCGAGGGTGTTACAGGTAACTTAGCTCGATGTATCCAGGGTAGCTTTGACCTCATGAGGGCGCGCGTCTCTAGGCACCTGGTGGGGCTTCCCCGCTGTTGATTTGCGCGACATCGCGAAGCTGCAAAAATTCGTTATGAAATTCTTAACCCTTCTTGCACGAGGCCTCAGGTATGGGTTTGTTATGGCCAAACACACAGTGTGGCGGTACCCGTGTGTCACGGAATAAAAGGGGATGCGTCGATCAAAAACTCAGATGAGAACGCCTCGCAGAGACTAGGGGAGTGCGCACGCGCATACTACCTGTCCAGCCCCCCTCTCGAGGCGTGCGAGGGAGAGTGTCGGTTAACTGCCGCCCTCCCTAGCGAAAAACAAAGAATAGGAAAATGAGGGGGTTCAACCAAACCATCGAGAAACACCAGAACTCCAAATTTAATTAAAGGAAAAGGGGCAAGCCAACTACAGAAAGCAAATGAATAGCCGCGTCCGGCACCTAGTCTAGTCTTCTCACCAGCGCGGAGCTAAGTGCTGCCACTAGGATGTGAGAGGGAGCACCCGAGGCCCGAGGGAGGCACTCCGGAGACTCCGGGGCATGTCCAACACCGCTCATTATTACGTGAGAGTGTCACGAGTGGAGACATTCACAGGCATCGGGCCCTGCTTCATAGGTAGAACTTCCGGAGGTGCTGGATGTTCCAGGCGTTCTGGATGGGGATCTCGTCCTGTGTCTCCAGGCGCGCGGCGCCAGGCCTGGAGACGTGGGCAATCCTAAATGGGCCCTCCCACATGGGTGAGAGGTTATGCAGCCCTTCCCTCGAGAGAACCCGCCTCAGGACAAGATCGCCCACATCGAGCGTCCAGGAGCGGACACTGCGACAGTGGTACCATTGCAATGCCTGCTGGTATCTTGCCGCTCGGAGCGAGGCTTCACGGTG
>NC_057794.1:186366497-186384120 GCF_018294505.1 Triticum aestivum
CTCCCCCGCATGGCGTCCTACTGCGTCTCATCAAATGCCAGGACCCACGTGGAGCGATGCCTGACCTCGTGAGGGAGAACTGCTTATGCTCCATAGATGAGGAAGAACGGGGTCTCGCCTGTTGGCTTGGTGGCCATGGTGGGGATGGACCACAACATAGACTGGAGCTCGTCGTGCCAGCCCCTGCTGCAGGCTTTGAGATTCTTCTTGCAGGTCTGGAGGCCTTGGGTGTGCCACCGAAGCGTAGAAAATCTGCGTTCCAAGGTTAGCATAATAGGTCTTGAAGAGATTGCTAGTGAACTGTGAGCCGTTGTCGGTGATGATGTAGTTAGGGACCCCGAACCGGCTCACGGGGCCCTTTTTGAACTTAACTGCTGACCCAGCTGGGATGGTGCGGATGGCTTCCACCTCTGCCCATTTGGTGAACTTGTCGATGGCGATGTAGAGGCAGCGGTAGCCCCCAGGCGCTCGTGGGAATGGACCCAGGATATCCAGCCCCCATACCGCGAATGGCCATGAAAGTGGGATAGTCTGGAGGCCCTGGACATGCTAGTGGATTTGCATGGCATGGAATTGGTAGGCCTTGCAGGACTTCACCAACTCGGTCGCGTTGTTGAGTGTCGTGGGCCAGTAGAACCCGCTGCGGACCGCCTTGCCGACCAGGGTGCATTACGACGTGTAGTGCCCGCAATCTCCGCCATGTATGTCAGCTAGTAACTCGTTCCCCTGCTCCCTGGAGATGCATCGGAAGGAAACATCATTTGGTCGCATTTTGTATAACTAACTATCTAGTATGCAGTATGCCGTAGCCCACCGGGCCACGCACTCCGCGTCCTCCTCTTTCTCCGGCAGTGTCCCTCGTATCAGGTACGCCTTGAATTCCTCGGTCCAGCATCCCTCCCGAGGCTCGAGCGTCAGGAGCAGACGTGCACCTGAGGTCGGACCGCAAGCGCGGGCTCCCGTGGCTGGTGGCTTGGGGAGTTCCTCTCGAGGCGATGTAGTCTCCGCGGCCGTGGGGGTCGCCAAAGGCTTGAAGAGTCATTCTTCGAAAACACCAGGTTCTAGGGGTAGACGTCTTCACGCCCTCTTGGCGATCTGAAAGTGCAACTATCCCTGGGTGGTTTTGGTAATTCCTAACAACATATAGCTCATTAAGCTAATGATATCTCAAGATAAATACTTCAGGAAAGCTCAATGATTGGCACGGAATGGATTAGAAATGTGGACCCCTCAAAATGCTAAGTACAAAAGATTGGCTCAAGCTCTAAAGCTCAAGACTCTACATTCTACTTTTAGTGATCCGAGATCACATTGAGTCCATAGGAAAAGCCAATACTATTAAAAGGGAATGAGGTGTTTCTTAATGGGTTGCTTGCTCAAAATGCTTAGTGATATGCTCCAAAAACCCTCAACTACTTTCTCATATCCACATATGTACCAAATGAAAAGTCAAACTCGGCCCCACCGAAATATTCTATCCAGCACCACCGAGTACATTTGACATAGCCACTGCCACAAACCCTAGTCACTTTGTTCTTATAGATAGGGATCTCAGTCTCACCGAGATGGGATTGCAAACTCTCTATTTTCCTTCGTAACATTTCGGTCCAACCGAGATGAGCGATTGGTGCCATCGAGTTCGCAATGAAAGCTCTCTGTTTCCCCTTCGTAATGTTCCGGTCTCACCGAGATGAGCAAATCAGTCCCACCGAGTATACCTGACCAACTCGCTAGTTAGCATATTACCAAAATCAGTCCCACCGAGTTTGTGTAATCGTTCTCACCGAGATTACGTTGTGCCCTAACACTAATGAAATCAGTCACACCGAGTTGACATGTCGATCCCACCGAAAATCCTAACGTTCACATTTTGAACTAAATCGGTCTGACCGAGTTTCATTATCGGTCCCACCGAGTTTCGTCATTTGTGTGTAACTGTTAGATTTTGTGTGCACGCTATATATACCCCTCCACCGAGTCTTCATTCATGGAGAGATCTATCAGAACATTCCTACACTGCCAACATTGATTTTAGGAGAAACAACCACCTACTCATGTGTTGGGACCAAGATATTCCATTCCAACCATATGAATCTTGATCTCTAGCCTTCTCCAAGTTGCTTTCCACTCAAATATTCTTTCCACCAAATCCAAATCGGTGAGAGAGAGTTGAGTGTTGGGGAGACTATCATTTGAAGCACAAGAGCAAGGAGTTCATCATCAACACACCACCTATTACATTCTAGAGAGTGGTGTCTCCCAGATTGGTTAGGTGTCACTTGGGAGACTCCGACAAGATTGTGGAGTTGAACCAGGGAGTTTGTATGGGCAAGGAAATCTCCTACTTTGTGAAGATCTACCCTAGTGAGGAAAGCCCTTCATGGGAGATGGCCACAGTGGGATAGACAGGGTTGCTTCTTCGTGGAGCCTTCATGGGTGGAGCCCTCCATGGGTGGAGCCCTCCACTTTGTGGGTTGAAGTCTCCACCAACGTGGATGTACGATAGCACCACCTATGGGAACCACGACAAAAATCTCCGTGTCTACATTGCGTTTGCTCCCTACAAATTCATCCCTTTACCTTCATGTGCAATGTCTTACATTCCGCTGCTATACTCTTAGACTTGCATGTGTAGGTTGATTGCTTGACTAGTGCTAAGTTGCTAAAATTTGCCAAGACATAAAATTGGGAAAAGGCTAGATTTTTATTTGGTCAAGTAGTCTAATCACCCCCCCTCTAGACATACTTTCGATCCTAGAAGTGTTGTCAGAGCTTTGGTCTCCATCTTCCTTGATTTCCATAGCATTTGGTGATCACAACCTTGGTTTCACAACCTAGGAGAGTATGGCGTCTAGTGAGGGAAATTACCACCGTAGAGGTCCTTACTTTGATGGTACTAATTTTGCTAGTTGGAAGCATAAGATGAAAATGCATATTCTTGGACATAACCCCGCCGTTTTGGGCTATTGTGTGTATTGGCTTGCAAGGAGAATTATTTGATGGGAGAGAACTGAATCGTGAAGCTACCGCGGAAGAGTTGAAGATGCTGCAAGACAATGCTCAAGCTTATCATATTCTCTTCAATGGATTGTACCCCAAAGAATTCAACAAAATCAGCTGTCTTGAGAATGCAAAGGAAATTTGGGATACTTTGATTGATATGCACGAAGGTACCCACTCCGTCAAGGAATCCAAATTGGATGTGCTTCAAAGCCAACTTGAAAAGTTCAAAATGAAGGATGGTGAAGGTGTCGCTGAAATGTACTCTAGGAATTCTCTCATCACAAATGAGATTGTCGGCTTAGGAAGTGAAGAGATGACCGATAGATTCATCATCAAGAAGATCCTAAGAGCCTTGGAGGGAAAATATGATACTGTGTGTACATTGATTCAAATGATGCTCAATTACAAAGATCTCAAGCATTGGAAGAATTGTTGCTCATGACATGTCACTCAAGGATAAGGAAGAGCATCACAATAAGTCAAGTGGTGCTTACAAAGCCTCATGTGATGCTCCCACATCATCAAGGGAGAAACAAACCTTCAATGAAAATTGAGCCTAATGGTGAAGGACTTCAACAAGTTCTATAAGAGTAGAAGCAAAGAGAGAAGTTCCAAGTCAAGGTCCTACAATGACAAAAGATCTTGAAGTCATGAATGAAATTGCTACAATTGTGGAAGACCCGGACACTACTCCCATGAGTGTACGGCTCCGTACAAAAGAAGAGAAGATTCACCCAAAAGGAGAAGTAGAAGAGAAGAATCACCACCTAGAGAGAGAAGGAGTAGAGATGACCGTTATGAATGAAGAACATCACGGAGAAGCAAGGATTCGGGAAGGAAGGACAAATCATCAAGGAGCTACACAAAAAGAGGACATCAAGATCATGTTGGTGCATGGGTATCCGGCTCCGACTCCGACAATCACTTCGAGACCGCGCGTATCGTGCCCTGCCTCCTCGGGTCTCCGAATCGTCTCCTCGCCGCCAGCGACCTCCCGCCACTAGTTTCCGTCGCCGTCAATGGAATTCTGCTCCGCCTTTGTCGCTGTAGCGAACTCCCGCCGAAATAGGGTATGGGATCGACTCTTTGTGCTATTTCCTTACTCTGATTCATAGCACATTGCTTTGCCATGATCTTTACCACGTATGAAAACAATCTATCAAGAAAAAACATCCTTTAGGTTAGGTTTGATTCGAAAATTTAGGGTTAGGTTTCTGCCGAACTCATTAGATTGACCGAGTTGTAGAAATCGGTCTCACAGATATGGTTTAGGCCATTGCGCATGCGTTTTCGGTCTGACCAAAAATTGCAAATCGGTGTGACCAAGTACGATTCTCTGTGAAACCCTACCAGTCCCGGTGCCACCGAACTGTGACTTGGTCTAACCAAGTTCACTAGTTTAGGTTCCAAAATTGCTTCGGTATCACTGAGTTTAACAAATCCATAGCTCTGAAACGCTTTCTGTGGAGAACTAAAACTAAGTTTTTGAGTCATCGGTTTTGCAAAAACTCTGCATTTTGTGATGCTCATCTATTCTACCTCATCTATATCTATTCACAAGGTTTGATGTCAGTTTGCCAAGATGTCAGACCAGAGTGATAGCCAAAACAGATTTGAATAGCGAGTGCAATTGAGTGAGGGCACTAGTCCCTCAAGTACCTCAGATGATGGCAGCAGGAGCACTCCCAGCAATTTGCCAAAGGCAGCCACCAGGTCAAGGAAGAATAAAACCTCAGATTCTAAAGATGAGGACTATGTGGCCACTAAAGAGGAAGTCAGCTCCAAGAAGAAGGTGCTGAAGAAAGAGTATGGTGCAACTGCAACAACCAAGCCAGGGTTACATAAGAAGGCACCTGCAAAAATGATTCCTATGTCTAAGGCCAGAGCCTCCACTCAAGAAACTATGGAGTTCACTCTTGAACCCAAAGACGCTGGATATGGCAAGAAGATGAATGATAGGGTCAATAAGACCGCTGCCAGAGTTCTTGGTAGATCCTCCATAATGATAGAACCAGAATAAGAGGAAGAGGAAGAGGATGTTGCACCAGCACCCAAGTCACAAAAGCTTATGGGAAATGCTATCAAATCAGGGGCTACCGCTTCAAAGCCCAAAGATGCTCCCAAATCTTCTACTCAAACCACCAAGTCTCGGAAGCCTTCTAAGCCCAAGAGAAGCACCAGAAACATTCCAGCTGAAGACAAGAACAAGGCCCAGTGCTTGAAGTTGAAGAAGAGGATGATGAAGCCTTATTGCTAAGAAAACTGAAACCCAAGATTCCATACCACAATGATGCTCATCCAGTAGCTGAGGACATGAACATCAGAAAAGATGCACGACTAAGATTGTGGAGACTGTCTATTTCGTATGTTGTGAGGAGGAGGACTGTTGTTGACTATAGGTTTCACACCAAGGAACAACAGGATTTCTATGACACTATTCTGCTTGACAACAAGCAAATTGTCTGCGATATGAAATTGGCCGACTGGGAATACATTGATGAGAATGAAGACTTCTTCCCAGGTGTACATGAAATCTTCAGATCTTGTGGAGTTGATGAGTTTGTGGGTCAAAAGATGACCAAATGGAATTATGAGCTAGTTATGCAAGTTTACTCCACTGCTCCTTTCTATCCAGATGGAAGGATAGTATGGATGTTTGAAGGTACGAGGTATCAATCAACTATTGAAGAATGGGCCAAGTTGATCAATGCCCCAAGGGAACATGATGATGATTTGGATGTGTATGCCAAGAAGAAGAAAGACCACAACTCTATGGCAAACATGTACAAAGAGATCCTTGATAAAGCTTTGGAGACACAAAAGCTTGGATCTATACACTATTTGTTGTCTGGTCTACCCACTATCAACACCATATTAAGGCATACTTTGCTACCCAGTCTGGAGATCACAAGATGATTAGAGGACATTCTATTAAGTTGCTGCAAATTTTTGATGTACATAAAAAATTCAAGGCCAGGAGTTTGATTGGAGAGACAATCAAGAGGACAGCTGCTGACCAGAAAAGATCTTGTGGGTATGCTCCATACATTCAGGAGCTCATCAACTCAAAGATGGGCACAAGCACCTACCTTTCAGACAAGGAGCACTTACCTTTGCACTCAGAACATGAAGATAACAGAGTTGTGATGAATGAGAATGAACCTTTATTAGCACAAGCATAAGAGAAGAGTGCTAAGGCTAAGGCAAAGAAAGCTGCAAGGATGCCAACTGCTGTGGAAGCATCTCAGGTGTTCCTGAAAAGCAAACAAGATCAATTGGGTTATCTGATACAAGTAACATTGAGGATTGAGAAGGGCTTGGCCACCCTGACTCAGCATCAAGAGAGCTTGGAAAGGATTGTTGAGACAAAATTGTCTATTCTTGACCTCGAGGTGACTGAGATATAGACTGCACTTGAGCAGCTCCAGGAGGAAGCTTAGGAGAGGAGAGGGAAGGCGAGTACGGATGCTTTTCAAAGAGTGCCACGAGGTCTATGGTCTGCTGCAGTGCCACTACCAGATTCTAGAGCTACATCGTCAGCACCAGCATCTAGAGCTTCAGTGCCACCTCCAGCACCCACTCCACCAGCTCCAACTACCTCAACAGATGCCTTCGTCCTTGGAGTTCTCTCTAAACCACCTCCCAAAGTCCAAGCTTGAGGGACGCATAACACTGTGCATTTTCGAACTTTTTGGTAACTTGTTGCCAAAGGGGGAGAAATGTATAGATCAGAGGCTTCGAGAGAGAGTATTTTTGCTTCTTTGTCTCTCTTGTTTTTGGTTGAACCTTATTGTGTGCTTGGTTGATACTCTATGTCTGTGTGAGATACCTGTTTGATCATGTGTTTGATCATATGCTACTTTAATGCTTGCCTAGATGATATTATCTCTTATAACCCATATATGATCATTCACTTTGCTTGGGGATGAGTGCATGCTTTTAATTTCCATCATTTTGAGTGCTCCACCAAGATGTATGTGACATGGAAGAGTAACCCATGATCCTAATCAATTGTGCATTTGTATCCAAAAGAAAATTTTAAATAATGCCCAAATTTAGGGGGAGCTCTTGCTTATCACATACTTCTCAAAGTGACGATGCGTTTCAATCTTACGATCATTTGTCGAAGCTTTGATCTATATGTTGTCATCAATTACCAGAAAGGGGGAGATAGAAAGGGCAACTATCCCTGGGTGGTTTTGGTAATTCCTAACAACATATAGCTCATTGAGCTAATGATATCTTAAGATAAATATATTGGGAAAGCTCAATGATTGGCATGGCATGGATTAGAAATATGGACCCCTCAAAATGCCAAGGACAAAAGGTTGGTTCAAGCTCTAAAGCTCAAGACTCTACATTTTACTTTTAGTGATCCAAGATCACATTGAGTCCATAGGAAAAGCCAATACTATTAAAAGGGGATGAGGTGTTGCTTAATGGGTTGCTTGCTCAAAATGCTTAGTGAAATGCTCCAAAAACACTCAACTACTTTCTCATATCCACATATGTACCAAACCAAAAGTCAAACTCGGCCCCACCAAAACTTTCTATCCGGCGCCACTGAGTTCATTTGACATAGCCACTGCCACAAACCCTAGTCACTTCGGTCTTAACGATACGGATCTCGGTCTCACCGATATGGGATTGCAAACTCTCTGTTTCCCCTCGTAACGTTTCGGTCCAACCGAGAAGAGCGATCGGTCTCACCAAGTTTGCAATGCAACCTCTCTGTTTCCCCTTCGTAATGTTTTGGTCTCACGGAGATGAGCGAATTAGTCCCATCGAGTTTTCCTGACCAACTCTCTGGTTAGCTTATTACCAAAGTCGTTCCTACTGAGTTTGTGTAATCGGTCTCACCGAGATTACGTTATGGCCTAACCCAAATGAAATCAGTCACACCGAGTTGACATGTCGGTCCCACCGAAAAGCCTAACGTTCACATTTTGAACTAAATCTGTCTGACCGAGTTTCATTATTCGGTCCAACCGAGTTTGGTGATTTGTGTCTAACGGTTAGATTTTGTGTGGAGTCTATATATACCCCTCCACCCACTCTTCATTCATGGAGAGGGCTATCAGAACATTCCTACACTTCCAACATTGATTTTCGGAGAAACAACCACCTACTCATGTGTTGGGACCAAGATATTCCATTCCAACCATATGAATCTTGATCTCTAGCCTTCTCCAAGTTGCTTTCCACTCAAATCTTCTTTCCACCAAAGCCAAATCAGTGAGAGAGAGTTGAGTGTTGGGGAGACTATCATTTGAAGCACAAGAGCAAGGAGTTCATCATCAACACATAGTCTATTACCTTTTGGAGAGTGGTGTCTCCTAGATTGGTTAGGTGTCACTTGGGAGCCTTTGACAAGATTGTGGAGTTGAACCAAGGAGTTTGTATGTGCAAGGAGATCGCCTACTTCATGGAGATCTACCCTAGTGAGGCAAATCCTTCGTGGGTGATGGCCATGGTGGGATAGACAAAGTTGCTTCTTCATGGACCCTTCATGGGTGGAACCTTCCATGGACTCGCGCAACCATTACCCTTCATGGGTTGAAGTCTCCACCATCATGGATGTATGATAGCACCATCGATCAGAACCATGCCAAAAATATTTGTGTCTACATTGCGTTTGCTCCCTCCAAACTCCTCCCTTTACCTTCATGTGCAATATCTTACATTCCATTGCTATACTCTTAGACTTGCATGTGTAGGTTGATTGCTTGACTAGTGCTAAGTTACTAAACTCTGCCAAGACTAAAAATTGGGAAAAGGCTAAATTTTTATTTGGTCAAGTAGTCTAATCACCCCCCTGTAGACATACTTTCGATCCTACATGATCTTGTCGGCCTCCTTGTTGGTGTCGCGTGGCACATGCTGTAGCTCTAGGCCTAAGAATTGTTTCTCCATCTTACGCACCTCCGCGAGGTAGGCCTCCATATGCGCGTCCCTTGGTTCGTACACCTCGTTAGAGAAGTTGACAAGGAGCTGGGAGTCACCCTTGATGGCGAGATGCTTCACCCCCAAGGCCGCCGCTTCCTTGAGGCGGGCGATCAACCCCTCGTATTTCGCAATGTTGTTGGAGACCTTCTCACCCCGCTGGAAGTAGAGTTGCACTGCGTAGTATAGCTTGTCTTGGGTGGGCGAGATGAGCACAGCGCCAGCCCCCACGCCTTGGCATGCGAAGGCGCCATCGAAGTACATGACCCAACCATCTGGTGCCTCACTTCTTGGCGAGAGAGATAGGCTCTCGCCAACTTCAGGTTCCGAGCCGTCGGTCCATTCGGCTATGAAGTCGACTAGGGTGGTTCCCTTGATGACCCTAGTTGTACTGAACTCGAGCTGAAATGCCTGAAGTTTGATGTTCCACTCGGCGACCCTTCCGCGGCATTAGGGCGCCGGAGCACCCTCGCCAGTGGGTATGCAGAGACGACCTTGATCAGGTGGCCTTGGAAGTAATGGCGCAGCTGGTGTGAGGCCACCAGGAGCACGAGCAGAAGCTTCTGGGGCATGGGGTACCGCGCCCTTGCGTCCCGCAATACCGTGCTGACGAAGTACACCGGGTGCTCGACGAAGGCAGGAGCGTCGATGGAGTCCGCAACTGCTGGGGGTTGTGACCCCTCTAGAGGTGGGGTGACCTCTAGAGCTTGGTCACCTTCGGTGCCTCTGCTGGCCCTTGAACACCATCATGTGCGGCGTGATTGTCTGTGGGCATAGTCTTGGCTTTAGCGGCGCCGTCCTGTGACCGCACTATTCCAGCTAAGGGCGCGACATTGCGCTGCGGGTTCTTGGCCGAACGCTCCTCCCGAACTTCCACCAACGCCGCGCTGGCGGAGTGAGGCATAACGACCAGATAGAGCACCAGAGGCTCGACGGGGCGAGGTGCCACCATCACCGGTGGGCTGGTTAGGTATCTCTTCAGGTCTTGAAACGACAGATCTGCCTCTAGGGTCCATTCGAACAGGCCCTTCTTCTTAATCAGCTTGAAGAATGGCAGGACGTGCTCCCCCAGCTTGGAGATGAAGCGCCCTAGAGAGGTCACGTGGCCTGCAAGCTTCTGCATTTCCTTGAGAGTTTGCGGTGGGCTCATGTCTTCTATTGACTTGACCTTCTTGGGGTTAGCCTCGATCCCCCTATGAGACACGAGGAAACCCAGTAGCTTGCCGGAGGGGACACCGAACATGCACTTCTCTGGGTTGATCCGCAAATCCACCTGGAGCAGCCTAGCGAAGATCTCCTCCAGGTCCTAAATCAAGGTTCTCGCCTCTCAAGATTTTACCATGATGTCATCAATGTAGGCTTCAACGTTTCTCCCAAGCTGCTGACCCAGGGTGATGTTGAAGTCGATGAGCTTGGTCCGGTAGTTGTCCCGAGTAAAGAAGGTGACCAGGAGGCGTATTTTCCCCAAGGGGCTGGTGGACCCGCTGCCGACTCTGCAGAAAGGCTTGATGGGGCGGAGCCGGCCGTACGACACGTGAAGCAAGCCAAAAGCTTCCACGGAGAGCGCGTTGAGGCCTGCTCCACCGTTGATGAGAGTTGTGGTCATGGAAACATTGCAGATGGTGGGCGTGCAGAGCATTGGGAGCGCACCCGAGCCAGCAGTGGTAGCAGGGTGATCCCCTAGTCGAAGGTGAGGTCGGCCTTGTGCGCCACCCATCCTGGAGGGGCTCCCCGCTGCACAGAGGTGGCCCCAATTTGGTGGAAGAACTGCTTGGTGTGGCGGTTCGTGGGTGGCTCTTGCGAGCCGCCGAAGAGGGCCGCGACGGCGATAGGTGCCGGTGCCGCGAAGCGTGCGACCAAAAGGCAGTGCAACTCCTCCCAAGAAGCCATAGAGGATCCTCCCACGAGGACCATGGGGAACCCGTTGGCCATGACCTTGTCGTCGCCTCCAGCTTCCAGGACGGCCTCCTCGTATGCCAGCAGGAAGGCCAACGGATCCGCCGTGCCGTCGTAGCGAGGCATCATCTCTGGCTTGAACTTGTGCGGCCACTTCACCAGCCACGAGGCGGGGGTGAACGCCCTGATCCCCCTGGCGCTATCGTGGTCGCCCACCGATCCAGTCAAAGGAGCAGCGCTGGCCATGGGGACCGGACGGAGAGGCAGAGCCGATGGAGGAGTGTAACTCCGGCGCACCTCTACCTGGCGTGCCAAATGTCGGATTACGGGTTCCGGCATAACCCTTGATGTTCGAACTCTGGGGTGCGCAGGAAGATCACTCTCTCTCCCTAGCTCACACTCTCATCATGATCTCAAAGCCTAGCTCACCGAACCCACGGAACAAGGGACACACAAGTTTATATTGGTTTGGGCCACCGATGTGGTGTAATACCCTACTCCAGTTTGGTGTGGTGTATTGCCTCATAGGCTGGGGATGAACAAGTACAAGGGAAGAAGAACCTCCTGAGGAGAGGCATTCTCGAGCTCGATGAGCTTCTGTGGTTGGAGATGATCTGAATGATCCGTCCAAGATCCCCCCCCATGGTGGTGGCTAGTCCTATTTATAGAGGCTCGGGTCCTATTCCCATATATTATGCAGGAAGGGATCCCACAACGGCCAGTTTGAAGGGGGACAACTAGTACAATCCTGACAAAAGGTGGTCTTCGCCCGCCAAAGGCTCTAGCAGTGACGCCATCGTGGGCTTCATGGTGACCTCCGTCATGTTGTCCTGCTGGTCTTGGTCTCGTTGCACCAATTTGGAAACCTTTGTCTGATGCCTCTAGACTCCTCGTTTGCGCCTGCCCCTTTATCACCAAAGAGGCACCGGTACTCTATGCACACTGGCGCCCGCCTGGCCTCGGTCGTTATGGCTCACGTCATGCGAACCTTGCGAGGTGCCCCTTGCATAGATCTCTTAGGTTCCTCGAGGCCAGCCTAGGGAGGCCGCCCCTGAGGAGGTCTTGCGTTGTCCACCTCGCGAGGTTCTTGAGTGGTTGTTGATGAAGATGGGCCGTACTAGGCTGCTAGAGGAGCCACGCCCTAGGCCGCAGGCAGGCAAGTCTGGGTACCCCCGTTCCCAGGACGCCGGCAACGTGGTACATACTGCATCAACTATAAAATCTTCGGAGATTTGCATTCCATGCGCGCTCCGATTCTTTGCTATAGTCGTCTCTCTTGCGCGCTCTGGGCTTCTGTGCATCGATGAGGTAATAGGATTCATTGCCCAGAGCTTTGCTGATGACGAAGAGGTGTTCCGAAGGGGCCGAGAGCCTGTGCTAGCCGGCTGTTCGCTGGATTAGCCGGAGCACAAGGTATCCCTCTTGGAAAGTTCTTGGCTTGACCTTCCGATTGTGGTAGTGGCGCAGAATCTGCTGGTAGATGGCGGACCGGCTGAGTGCCAACAGCCGGCCCTCTTCTAGCAGAGCCTAGCCGTATTCTCGTGCTTCTTTCGCCTCCGCCTCCGTATACATGGTGACGCGAGGTGAGTCGAACTCAATGTCAGTTGGGATGACGGCCTCGGCCCCGTACACGAGGAAGAAGGGGGTGAAGCCGGTTGACTTGTTCGGAGTGGTGTGGAGGCTCCAGAGGTGTAACGCCCATGATGCGTGTATATCTCCCACCTGTCAAGGCACAACTTAGAGGCATAACCGCAAAGTGTTTTTGTCGGTGTTCTGGGAACAGGGGTCCCCAGACTTGCCTGCCTGCGGCCTGCGGCGTGGCTCAAAGGGGGGGCCCAGCACGACCCGTCTTCACCAACACAAACCCAAGACCCTCGCGAGGGGCCAAGCCTCGTGGGGCGGACGACGCGGAGCTACCTTAGGCACAGCCTCGTCAGGCTGGCTCACGAGGAGGCGGAGAGATCAAGGCGGGGTACCTCACGAGGTGCTCGTGACGCAAGCCATGATGACTCAGGGCGCCAGGCGGGTGCCAGCCCGCGCAGCGTCCTCCTTCCCTCTTTGGTGCAAAGGGGGCAAGCACAGCCGCGGAGTACCGAGGCATTAGGCAAAGGTTGCCATTTCAGTGCAACGAGACCAAGACCAGGTGGACTACGAGACGGAGGTCACCGTGGAGCCCAGGACGGCGTCATCACCAGAGCTTTGCACAGGCGAAGACTACTTTTGTCAGGATAGCTGATACTTGTTGTCCCCCTTCAAATTAGCCCGCAATTGTTGGCTCCCTTCCCGCTCAATATTTGGGGAGAGGACCAGGGCCTCTATAAATAGGACTAGCCACCCCCAGGGTAGGGAGGATCGAGAATCAGCCAACCCAAAAACAAGTTGGGGTCGAAATCAGGGTCGGTCAGTTGGAGGAAAGCAGCGAGAGAGAGAGAGATAGAGAGAGAAAGGTGACTGAACTCCACCGAGCAGTTCATCGCCCCAGCCAAGAACAGACCCTCGCGAGGCTGTTCTCCCTTCTATTGTTCATCATCATCAGCCCAAGAGGCAATCCACCACACCACACACTGGACTAGGGTATTACACCACAACGGTGGCCCGAACAAGTATAAACCCTGTGTCTCTTGTGTTGTTCTTTCCTTAGTTTAGATCCTAGCATGGCGAAGGGGTGCAGGTAGGTAGGGGGCAAAATCTCCGCACGCATCCCAGTGTTTGAACCTCAAGGGTCTGCCAGAACCCGAAATCCGACATTTGGCGCGCCAGGTAGGGGTGCGCCAGAATTCATCTTCCACCGCCCCGTTCTCCTCCGACCATCACGCCCATGTCTGACGCTCGTCGGGCCCGCGCCGAGCGCCGGGCCGCATTCGCTTCCCGCGTCGCCCAGACGGCCCCTGTCGGCGGGCATCCACGCCGTTCCCCGTCACCTGCCGTCAACGCCGCCACCGGCCTGGCGGGGGATGGGCAACAAGCATCGTCCCAGCATCCGTCCGCGCGGCAAGACGGCCGCACCGCAACTCCCTCGCTCACCCCAGCTGGTTCTTTGTCCCGCGCGCTCCACGCGCCCATGGAGGCTCGAGCTGGACTCATCGCGGCAAACGAGCTCCTGCGCTACCGTCCCGTCGATGACGTCTACGAAGAATGGCTCGACCGCGTCTCCGAGCTCGTCCGCGCCGTAGGGGGCTCTCCTGCGCCGTCTGTTCCACTGCACCGCACCCCGCCCCGCGCGGGCGACGAGGCTCTGGCGGCGCCCCGGCCGCCTCCTCCTCAAGAAGACGCCATGGCCCCAAGACGCGTGGCCCCTGTGCGGAACCCGCTCCGTCAGGCGCCAGCGCGGCAATAGCAGAGCTGCCAGGAAGTCCCTCGCCCGCAAGAAGCTGCCCGGGCGCTCCCTGCTCTAGCACATCGCGACCATGCTCCTACTCCCGCGCGTCAAGTCCCCGCGCTGCTCCCAGCTGCAGCGCGTGGGGACATGCAAAACCAGGCTCTCCGTCACCCAAGGCCTCCCGTGGCCATAGCAGGCTGCCGCACCTTCACCACCGAACTACGCAGCGTAGCGTGGCCCGACAAGTTCAAGCCAGACCTGCCTCCTCGCTACGACGGCACGACTGACCCTGCAGAGCTCCTCCACCTCTACGAGCTAGGCATCGAAGCTGCCAACGGAGACGAGAAGGTCATGGCGAATTGGTTCCCCATGGCACTCAAGGACGGGGCCCGCACCTGGCTCCTGAACTTGGCTCCAGGCACAATCTCCTCCTGGGAGGAGATGCGCACCCGCTTCATCGCCAACTTCCAAGGCACTCGCGACCGGCCACCCGCCGTGAGCAACATGTGCCGCATCCAGCAACAGCCCTGGGAAACCCTGCAGAAGTACATCCAGCGCTTCAACAACGCACGCCTCGAGATTCCCAAGGTGACTGAGGAGGCCATCATCTCGGCCTTCTCCGACGGCGTGCGCGGCGTAAAGATGAAGGAGGAGCTAGCGATGCATGAAGACCTGTGCACTTCCTTGGAGCTGTTCAACTTGGCAAACAAGTGCACCAGGGCTGAGGAAGGGCGTCTCTCCCTCCTCAAGCTGCCTGCCGCGGACCCAGAAGAGAAGAAGCCCAAGGCCAAGGACGTGAAGCGCAAGGGGGCTGCCGTGCTCGCGGCAGAACCAGACACCAAGCGGGGCAGAGATCAGCCCGAACCCTCCAAGGGCAGCCGGTACTGTGTGTACCACGACTTCCACACCCACAACACCAACGAACATCAAGAACTCCGAGCCGTGTGAGAAGGAAGGATCGGCCATCACCCCGACCGCAGTGACCGGGGCTACGCCCGAGGAGGAGGAAGAAACGCAGGACGCTGGGAAGACCGTGGGCCGCGCCAAGGGTGGCGCTTCCAACCTCGCGAGGATCGCTCGCAAGACCCGCCTCACGAGAAAGGATGGAGGGATCAGCCTCGCGAGGGAGACTGGAGGGATCAGCCTCGCGAGGATCACCCACAAGGCAACGCAGGCCTCCCACCGCTGCCGCCGCAGCCAAGGAGAAACGAGGACCGCCACCAGGACGAGGAGGCTGGAGGCTTCCAGGAGCCGCGTGCGATCGCCTGCATGTTGGGCGGAGCACAAGACCCAGCCTCTCAGCGCATCTTCAAGCAGTTCGCCCGCGAGGTGAATGGAGTCCTCCCCAGGCTCGAAGCCACGCGCCCCCTCAGGTGGTCGGCGTGCGCCATCACGTTCAGCTCAGCAGACCAGCTCAAGTGTGCGGCTACAGCCGGAGTCCTCCCGATGCTTTGTTCCCCAATCATCAGCAACGTGGTGGTCACCAAGACCCTCATCTATGGAGGGGCAGGGCTCAACGTCCTGTCCGTGGAGACATTCAACAACCTCCAAGTGCCTACAGCCAGCTTCAGCCAACCAAGCCCTTCTCCGGTATCAGTGACGGCTCCACGGTCCCGATTGGGCAGGTCCGCCTCCCTGTCACCTTCGGGGCACGCGACAACTACCGCACCGAGCTCATCGACTTCGACGTCGCTCACATTCGCCTGCCATACAACGCCATCCTTGGGTACCCAGCGTTGGCCAAGTTGATGGCCGTAACTCACCACGGCTACAACGTCCTCAAGATGCCAGGAAGCGGCGGAGTCATCACGGTGCCCTGTGAAGAGAAGGACGCGGTGTGTTCCCTGGAACGAGCCTTTCAGGCCGCGGTACTGGAAGACCCAGATCGTGGAAGCAGGAGGCCTCCCAAGACCAACCCCAAGAAGAAGAAGACATTGTCCGGCCCGACCACTCAGGAGGCAGGCCCCTCTAGGCCCGCGCCTGCCCAGGGGGAGCCTCCCTCCATCGCATAGGAAACCGCGCCCGGCGCCCTCCTCAGGCAGAGCTCGGGGGCTCTCCCCTGGAGGGCCACCGACCTGGCTAGGGTCACGAGGGAGGCGCTTGGGCACCACATGGAGGCATGTTTTGAAGCATGTTTTCCTCGAGAAGGAGCAAGGCAAGGAGATCCAGATCCTCAGGAGTTCGTCAGCAAGGTCATTCCGGAGCTACATGAGGCAAGATTCATGAAAGGCGGCCGCCGCTTGCCAGCAGTGGCCCCCCATCCAGGCGAGGATGGTGGGTTGTGCGTCTGCATCGACATACCAGGGCTCAACCAGGTCGCCTCTCTGGAGCGCCTCTGGCCCTCGCGAGTGGGGCGCTGCGGAGGTCCACCCCACAGCTACGTTCACATGCCTTACGGCTTGCCGAACGCGGCTGACGCATACCAGCACCTCATGAGGGGCATCACGGAGGCAGGAGAGGCCAGGCGTCCCGCAACCCTAGGAGAGATGGAGATGGCCCGCGAGGAGCCGCCAGCGCCTCCGGAGCCTCCCGAGGCCCCTGGGCCTTTGGGCTCGTGAGGATCGGCTCCTGTAGCCCATCGAGCCTGCTACACCAACACCCCTTCGTCCTCAACATCATCAGGTGACATCTTTCGAGATTTACTTCCAACTGGGAGCGCCCCCAGGGCTGCATTATTCCCAGGCCGCATGGGTCCGTCCCTGCGGCGTGTATCCCTTTATTCCATGTTGTTAGGTTACCTTGTTGGGGGCGCCCCTCAGGCTGCATGATCCCCAAGCTGCTCGGGCCAGGCCTAGTGGCATGTATCCCATTTGTGTTTATTTCCGATTATGCGTTAGACCCACCATGCTTGATTATTTGATGCCGGTCCACGGCACCTCTTCTCCTTCATGCCGACCACTTGCACGTTTAAGGTGGGGTACCTGAGCATCGCGACTCAGGGCTCTTACTGGCTCTCCAGCCCTCACCCTCTGGCCTTGTCCATGGCATTGCGACCTGGCATACCAGCGACGGCTGAGACCAGCTCGAGGGCCGGGACCCGAGGACGTAGAGTGCCGACATCTAACCAAATTTGCAGGGACACATCACAAGATAAGGCCCAGTGCCAGGCGCAACCCGCCTAGAGGTAGGGCCCCGTGAGTCCCGCACTAGCTCACGGGTGACCAGATACACCTCGCTAGGCCCTACCGTGCCAGCCACGTGTCAGGGCGGGGCTGTACACTCCCCGGGGGCTCCTCCCGGAGGGCCCCCCCCTCCCACGTACCAGTGGAAGCACCATGCTCTGCGCTAGCTGACGACACTGCCGAGGAGCGGCTATGCCCGTACGCATACAGTAGCACTATGCTCCGCGCTGGTGATAAACAACTAAGGGTGGCCCCTGGGCCGCATCAACCTCAGGGAGCCCAGAGCTCAGTGTCTAGCCTCATCGTAACGCCTCCCCTCAGGAGTGCCGCGCGAGGGGGC